>NC_067481.1:17654006-17815666 GCF_947179515.1 Apodemus sylvaticus
AACAAAACAACCTTTCTTAAAACTATTCCCATGCTTACTGGGCAGTGGTGGTATACACCTTTAATCCCAGCGCTTAAGAGGCAGAGGCTGGTGGATCTCTGTGAGTTTGAGGACAGCATGGCCTATAGAACAAGTTCCAGGACAGCCAGGACTTTGCAGAGAAACCCTATTGTACTGGCTAGTTTTGTGTGTCAACTTGACACAGGCTGGAGTTATCACAGAGAAAGGAGCTTCAGTTGGGGAAGTGACTCCATGAGATCCAGCTGTGGGACATTTTCTCAATTAGTGATCAAGTCGGGAGGGCCCCTTGTGTGTGGTACTACCTTTGGGCTGGTGTTCTTGGGCTCTATATGAGAGCAAGCTGAGCAAGCCAGGGGAAGCAAGCCAGTAAGGAACATCTCTCCATGGCCTCTGTATCAGCTCCTGCTTCCTGACCTGCTTGAGTTCTAGTCCTGACTTCCTTTTATGATGAACAGCAATGCAGAAGTGTAAGGTGAATAAACCCTTTCCTCCCCAACTTGCTTCTTGGTCATGATGTTTGTGCAGGAATAGAAACCCTGACTAAGACACCTATCTCACAAAAACAAACAAAAAAAACCAAAAACCAAAACCAAAAACAAAAACAAAAAAAAAAACCAAAAACAAAACAAAACAAAAAGTGCCCATGCTTACTAGTTGCTAGTTTCTATGAGGTCAAGGCTAGGAGACATTTCCCCACCTATTCCCGGAAGGCACCACAGGAGAGGGCCATTCTAGAATTTGGACAACCGAAGTTGAAATCCCTGCTTAGATCCTTGGACCCTGAGCCAGCTGCCTGCCACTGTGAGCCTTGATTTGGATAATGTCCTATGGGGAGGTGAGGGAGTGAGGGACAGTGATGTCCTGTACCTGAACAGCACTCAGGGGAGACGTTACTGTGCCCTGATATTCAGGCAAGAATCTGTTTCTGTTCCTACTACACGGAGCATGGGAAACAGGCCGCGCAGATGCAATTGGGATAAGAAGAAAGGATAAAGGGAAAAGAGGCTACAGATTAAAATGTTTACTCTTCAGAAGAATTAAAAGAAAAATAAACCCACAGTCCAGATGCAGAGTCCTCTCCCTGCATTCCCAGGCACTCTGGGGCCCTAGAACCGTCCTTCATTCCCTTTGAACTTCCGGACTCTCCCTCTGGTCTCTCTGGAAAGGAGGAAGTAAGGGAGAAAGGAGGCTTCTGGAAGGGCAGGGGCATGGAATGCTTCCCTAGCAGCCACATCCCAACTCTTGCAGAACGAACTCTGCAGAAGGCAGACCTAGGGGAAATGAAATCATAGGACGCACAGCGGGAAGGGAGCGAGCTTGTGGAGCCCATCTGCTGGGCTACACCCCTGGGCAGGGCAGATGTAGGGACAGGCAGGAGTAAGCGAGGGACTCGCTTTGTTGTTGGCCCTGTGAGGTGGTTCTATCCCCGAGCCCAGGTTTTTCGGGCCATTTGTAACCTAATGATAGGAGGTGCACTTTTTTTTTTTTAAATTCTTCTCTGTGAACTAAACTGTGAAATACAAACCCCACCTCTTCAGGGTGGGGCTGGGGGCTGGGGGGTTGTTTGTTTTTCTTTCTTGTTTGAGACAGGGTCTCATTCTGTAGCCCAGGCTGACCTGGAACTCACTATATGGGCCAGGCTGGCCTCAGGTTTCTAGGCATGTTTAAACCCTTCACAGGTGACTGGGGAGGTCTACAGGAACACTGACAGATCTCTGGAGACTTCCCCCAGTAAACAGTTCCAGAGATTCATCATACTCTGCATGTCTCCTCAGTGCTGAACACACCCCTGTGTTGTGTGTGTACGGGTCCTGAATCCTCTGTCTTATGAACCCTTTAAAATCAGATCTTAGGTACTACAGCAGTCAAGAGTACTTACTGCTCTCCTAGAGGACCTGAGTTCAGTTCCCAGAAGCCATGTTGGGAAACTCACAATTGTCTATAACTTCACCTCCTGGGGATTCTGGTCTCAGTGGGTACCCTTACACACACACACACACACACACACACACACACACACACACACGGAGGGGGAGAGAATTAAATAATAAAAAAAATATTAAAACAAAACAAAACAAAATAAAATAAAAAAGACCTCAGGGGTCAGTGAGATGCTTTAGCAGATAGAAGGACTTGTGCCAGGCTGGAATTCAATCCAAACGAAGCACATAACTACAGGAGAGAACTGATTCCCACAGATTGTCCTCTGGTCACATGGGTGTCACAGCACACATGCACTGACACATGTATAAACACAACTAATGTAATAAAAAGTGTGTAAAGATAAAGGGTAGACCTATACAGAGATGATTAGTAAAATGGAATAAAAACATGAAATCGCCCTGTCTGGCACAAACACTGCAACAAAATATTTTTATAATGTTTCCTTTTTTCTCTTTTAAAAGATTTATTTATTTTAAGTATGTAGTTGAGTACATTGTTGCTGTCTTCAGACACACCAGAAGAGGGCATCAGATCCCATTACAGATGGTTGGGAGCCACCATGTGGTTGCTGGGATTTGAACTCTCGACCTCTGGAAGAGCAGTCAGTGCTCTTATCCACTGGGCCATCTCTCCAGCCCTGTTATGTTTCTTAACTAAACTGAGGCGCAGGGGAGCCACAAGGGTCTTCAGGTCTTCAAAGGTCACTTTATGATGTTTAGTTAGCTGCAAAATGCCATACACAGAACCCCTACCACCACTGTGACATCATCTGGATCTATAATAAACACATCAGCTTTCACCTGTAAAGACTATCTCCTCAAATTCATTCATACCCCCTCCCTCCCTCCCTCCCTGCCTCCCTCCCTGCCTCCCTCCCTCTCTCTCTCCCTCCCATACTACCTATCTACCAGCACTGCTCTAGACAGTCCCAGCACACATAGCCCTGGCTGTATTGTAATTCACTATGTAGAACCATGCTGGGCTTCAACTTGGAGATCCACCTGCCTCTGCTCCTGAGAGCTAGGATTAACAGTGTGTGCCATCACTCCCAGCCACTCGAATTACCCCCTAATTTTGTTCCCCATAGCATTTATAAGAAAATACAAAGCCGGGCGGTGGTGGCGCATGCCTGTAATCCCCGCACTCTGGGAGGCAGAGGCAGGCGGGTTTCTGAGTTCGAGGCCAGTCTGGTCTACAGAGTGAGTTCCAGGACAGTCGGGGCTACACGGAGAAACCCCGTCTCAAAAAAAACAAAGACAGTCGGGCCGGTGGTGGTGCACGCCTGTAATCCCAGCACTCTGGGAGGCAGAGGCAGGTGGGTTTCTGAGTTCAAGGCCAGCCTGGTCTACAGAGTGAGTTCCAGGACAGCCAGAGCTACACAGAGAAACCCTGTCTCAAAAAAACCAAATCCAACCCCCCCCCCCAAAAAAAAGAAAGAAAAGAAAAAAGAAAAAAACAGAAAATACAGAAAACATTGCCTTCCCCACCTCACTGTCCTCCTAACCTTGATTTCTTTTCCCCCCATTTTTCCTTCTTTTTCCTTTTCATTTCCTTTTCTTTTCTTTTTTCCCCCAAGATAGATTTCTCTGTATAGCTCTGGCTGTACTGGAACTCACTCTGTAGACCAGGCTGGCCTTGAACTCAGAGCATATCTACCAGCTTCTGTCTCCCCGGTGCTGGGATCAAAGGTGTGCATCATCGCCTGGCATCTTAACTTCAAAATAACGGTTTGGGAGAGAGGCAGGGGTGGGTTCAGGCGATTCCTGTGAAAGCCTCGTGACCCGAATTTAAAACTGCAAATACGTAAATAAATGTAAAAAATTTATGTTTGAAGTAATTAGACATGTGGAGAAGCTGTCCCGCTGGAAGCAGGTGCAGAAGCAGGTGCGGGTGAATCAGCCTTGCGCCCCCTCCCATACGAGCTGTTAGACTGAGAGAACCGCTACCCTTTCCTCATAGAACATTAAAGCCACGCAGATGCTGACAGTCGGAAGATTGAAAGGATTGTTGAAATGTTTTTGAAATGGAGGGCAGAGATGCAGTTAGGAGGTTGAGAGCCATGCTGTTCTTTGAGAGACTTGAGTTCAAGTCCTGGTATCTCACCAGGCAGCTCACATGTATCTGAGTGGTTTTTCTGTAATTACGACCGCACAGCACGTGTGTTCCTGGTGCCTGAAGAGGACAGAAGAGAGCACCAGATCTCCTGAAACTGGAGTTATGGAGGGCAGTTAGCCACCATGTGGGTGTGAGAGTCGAACCCAGGTCCTCGGCAGGGTTACCCGCTGAGCTCTCTCTTTTGTGCCTTGCAAGCTTCTGAATGCCAACAGGGTACTGAGAGATCAGACCAAGTCCATCTCAGGTTCAGGCTCCACCTTAGAGAACCCGACCTAAGGCTGAGCTCCAGTTACCCACCAAGCCTGCATCTATCACTGGTGTCCAGGCCACTCCCTAACAATCACCAATCAGGAGGCAAGCGGAAGTTACAGTTGTACCTAAAGATATTTATTTAAGAAAGTTCATGGTTTGGCTCCCAGCACCAGCCAATCATTTTAAAGGGCAACGGATTCCATAATGTCCCCCCAATCGCTGGAAACCCCTCAGTGGTGTGCTGGCCTCTATAAACGCTTGCTTGAAACTGAGCTCGGGGGCTTCACCCTCCGGCCCTGCTGTGTAAGCAAAGATGCTGCGGCCCGAGCTGAAGCCTGAATTAAGACCCTTGTGTGACGGTACTGGAATTGGCTCCTTGGTGGCCATTTTAGGTTCTCAAAAAGGGCATATAAAGGTGGAAGAACCAACTCCAATCTCCATGTGCCCACCTTGACACTTACAGCCTTCCCAATGATAATCCATAAAAGTAACAACTTAAGTATTGTTCCATCTGTGTGGCATGCATGGGCGTGGCATGCACACACGCATCTATGTGTATATGTATGTATGTGTGAGCGCATGTGCATATATGTGTATATGTGTGCATGCGTGTGTGTGTGTGTGTGTGTGTGTGCATGTGTATATGTATGTGTGAGTGTATGTGTGTGTGTATGTGTGCACATGTGTGTGTGTCTGTGTGCATATATGTATGTATGTATGTGTGAGCATATGTGTGTGTGTGTGCATGTGTGTATGTATGTGTGAGCGTATGTGTGTGTATATGTATGCACATGTGTGTGTGTGTCTGTGTGTATATATGTGTGTATGTATGTGTGAGCATGTGTGTGTATGTGTGTGTGTGTGCATGTGTGTTGTACATGCACAGGGATATGTAGAGCAGAGGGGATGTCTTCCTGGATCATTCTCTACCTTCTATGTTGAGGGACAGCCTCTCACTTGAACTCAGAGCACACTGATTCAGCTAATCTAAATAGCCATCTTGCTCTGAGGCCCAGCTGTCTCTGCCTTCCAAGTAAGCAGAAACTCCTGTCCAGCATGTACTTGGGTGCTGGGGAGTCATATACCAGATCTCTATGGTCTCACATGTTCTCATTACTCCTGAAACATGTATGTGATTGGTTTTTTGTCGTTGTTGTTTTGTTTTTTTGTTTGTTTGTTGCTTTTTTTGGGTCATTTTGTAGTTTTGTTCAAACTTGGTTAACTGCAGCCCTGAAGTTGTTAGGCCCAGAGAGGGAACCAAATTGGAGACCAAAGTGCTTTTTACAAACTGTATCAATAAGGCCAAAGTGGGTGTAATGGCCCAGATCTGTAATCCCAGCTACTTAAAAGTCAGAGGCAGGAGGATTATAAGCCTGGGGCCAACTTGAGCTATGTAGTGAGAACCTGGTCCCCAAAGTGGGGGTGGGCAATGGTGTAGGGGGGAAAGGTGAAGAAAATAGATTAAAAAAAAAGTAAGCTGGACACACCTTTAATTCCAGTACCGAGGAGACCCTCACAGGTGAGTCTCTGTGAATTCAAGACCAGCGTGGTCTACGTAAAGAGTTCCAGGCCAGCCAGAGGTACATAGTGAGACCTGTCTCAAACAAAAAACGAACAAGCAAACAAAAAACAAAAACAAAAACAAAAAACTTAAATGGACAGCAAATGGGAGAAACATGTGAGCAGCTCAAGTCAGCCACGAGAAACCATCCTCCAGTCCCACGAAGTCCAGTGCTAGCATCTCCTGACCTCTGCAGACACTGAGCAGGTATGTGGTGCCGTACATAGGTACACGCAGGCAAAACACTCATGCATGTAAAATAAGAAGATGAAAAGTTTGAAATAATAAGGGACACAGTCCGGGAGCAGCTGAGGTTCCGGCCGACTCTGTCGAGTCCTGTGCTGCAGGTTTGGTCCTGATGCATGAATGAATTAGGGGCAGAAAGGCAGAGTTGTTGGGATCTTGTATCATGTGACTGTGCAGCTGGCAGAATGACAGCTGCCACCCTTTGACCTAAAATGCAGATGTGTTTAAGAAAAAACCCTCCCACGGTAATCATGGCTCCTAAATAACATATAATTCAGTTCAGTGTATGAGAAATTGTTAAGTCTGGGTGGCATTTTTCTACCTTATTCCCCCTAAATACCCAATGATTACACATACATAGGAAAATAATATACAAGTATAGACCACACATTCTAGAATCTTGGTTGTATTTCATTCTTCACTGAAAGTACTGCCTCTTAAAATATTTATGGAAGAAAAATAGTCCAACTATTTTTATACTAAAACTTAGGCTTCAGAGATGACTCTATAGGAAAAGTCGGATAACCTGAGTTCGACCCTCAGATACCACATGGTGGAAGGAGGGAGACTTCAGCAATCTGCCCTCTGACCCTTACATGCTTGTGTGGCATAGCTGTCCATCACGCCTACATAAACATTGAGTACATACATATACATGTAATTTTAAAATTATAGATAAATGCCTTTCTGTATGATATACCATATATCACTTATTCCTTAGCTATTGCTTCATAAAAATCTTTATTATCATCATCATCGTCATCATTGTTTTAGATAGGGCCCCACTATGTAGCCCTGGGTGGCCTGGAACTGACCCTGTAGTCTGTGCTGACTTTCAGTTCAATAGATTGGTCTGCCTCTGCCTCAGCCTCTGAAATGCGGGATCAACGCTGTGTGTCTTACACCTACCTGACTTAATAAATGCAATTTCTTCATCATAAATGCTATGCTCACTTGTGATGCCCAACTTGAGATTTTCAACTTTAATACAGTAAAAGACACTCTTTGAATTTTGATTTTTTTCTGTTTTCCCAGTGGGCAGGGTGCGATACGGGGCTCTGTCCATGCTAGACAGCAGTGATGAACCACAGCTCTCTCTGTCTCCACCAAAGAGACAGCCGGTGCTGTACAGTCCAGCTCAAGTGTGACGTCCCAGAGATGATAGATATTAAGTGCATTTCCAATGTTTGACTTTTCCACCTTACAGTGAGTTTATCTGGACATCTCAGAGTTGCTGAGTACTTTGTATTACTGTGCTATTCTCTGTTGAAACAATCCTGAGACACACAGATGGTATCTTGCTTAGGTTTTTGTTTTGAGACAGGGTCTCATTTACCCTAAATTAGCCCCAGGCTCGCTAGGGAGCAGAAGATGACTCACTCGCCTCCGCCTCCCAAGTATGCAATTACGGAAGTACACCGCCACGCCCAATATATGTGGTGCTGGGAATCAAACTGAGGCGGCTGGGAATCAAACTGAGGCGGCTACACATGTCAGCCCGGCGCTCTGCGGAGGTACTGAACCTTGGCTTTGCGAGTGCTACTCATTCTCCATAGGCTTACCAGGCTTCGTGGGGCTTTTGTTCATTGGTTTGTATGAGCATGACAGACTGAACTGATAACATTATTTCAGTCTTACCTGCTGTCATCACAGGAACCTCAGCAGTCCATCAGGTCACACGCTAGTCACCATGTGTCTTACAGAAATCTCCCCCCCCCCCCCTCCTATAGCCCTAGCTGTCCTGGAACTCACTTTGTAGACCAGGGTGGCCTCAGAAATCTCTTATTTGTTGTTCTTCTAGGTTTTATTTAAAGACAGAGCCTGGGGCTGGAGAGAGGGCTCAGTGGTTAAGAACACTGACTGCTCTTCAGAAGGTGCTGAGTTCAAATCTCAGCAACCACATGGTGGCTCACAACCATCCATAAGGAGATCTGATGCCCTCTTCTGGAGTGTCTGAAGACAGCTACAGTGTACTTACACACAATAAATAAATATATCTTTAAAAAAAAATACAGAGCCTTCCTCTGGTTCTTTGCCCAGGCTCATTACTATGGAAGACACAGATTGTTAGTCCCACCTACTTTTCCGAGTGAGTCTTCAGCGTCTGACAAGGTGGGGCCGTATGTAAGACTTTGCAGCAGGCTCTGCACCCTCCAGCTTCACCCACACTACTGCAGGAAGCTGGAGGCTGTCCATCCACTGCTGCACATTATAATCCCTGACTGTGTAAAGTCCAGAGCCACCCATTCTGTCGTTGAGGGCCACTTGGGGAGTTTTCACTGGAGGCTAATAGTTTGGGGTTTTTGTTTGTTTCTTTTGAGCCAGGGTTTCTCTATGTAGCAATGGTTGTCGTGAAACTCGCTCTGTAGACCAGGCTGACCTTGAACTTCCAGAGATTTGCCTGCCTCTGCCTCCAGAGTACTGGGACTAAAGGTGTGCGCCATCATCGCCTGACTAGGTAGGGTCTTTATGAATACTGCAGCTATAAGCATTTCTGCTTTAAAAAAAAATGTAGTTTAAATCCCTTACATTATCTACAAAGTACACTGAGGAAAAGGTGCCTGGTGTACGGAGCGGTCTGAGGTGCCTGAGGAGATTATCTGTCATCAGTCAGCATCACACAAAACAAGGGAACACACAGTCACTAATGTGACACACTGGAGGACACACATCCATGCAGATTTCCCCATGAGAATGTTGAAGGTATGTCCAGTGATGGGTAAGTGATGTAGACAAGACAGCTGACCCAGAGCGCGGGACGAACAGAGGAGCGGAGCAGCATCTGCAGAGTAAAGGACACTGGAGAGCCGTGACAGCTAAACTTAAAGCAGTCTTTAAATCCATTAAGGGGAGGCTGGAGAGATGGCTCAGCGGTTAAGAGCACTGACTGCTCCTCCAGAGGACCTGAGTTCAGTTCCCAGCAACCACATGGTGGCTCACAACCCTCTGTAATGGGATCCGATGCCCTCTTCTAGTCATTACCAGGGGACATGGTTCAGTTGGTAGAGTGTTCCCAGCCTTTCATGAGCTGGTGGTGCATGCCTGTAATTAGAGGACTGAAGGTCACCCTCAGCAACAGATTTTGAGGCCAGCCTGGGCTACATGGGAGCCAGTCTCAAAACAATACATTGCTGGGACGCAGAGGATTACTGTGAATTCAAGGCCACCTTAGACTGCAAGGTGAATTCAGTCTCTATAACTGTCTGGAAAGAGAGGGGAGGGGAGGGAGGGAGGAAGGAACAGATGAACAGAAGGCAGAGGCAGGAGGATGGAGACTCTGAAGCCAGTCAGGTTACACAGTGACATGAGACCTCAAGCCAAACCAACCAAACCGGTAAACGTTGGGTGGGGTGGCAGGAACCTGTAATCTCAGCACTCGGGAAGCAGAGGCAGGCAGATCCCTGAGTTCCTGCGTTCCAGGGCAGCCAAGGCTACATAGGGAGACTTAAAAGATAAAAACAAAGGAACAAAAATAACCCAATACACACATTAATGGGACAACTGGAAAATCCAAACATGAACTGTACACTAAAAAACAAAACAAAACAAACCAAACCTATCTCTCCCACCAATCACTAATTAAGAAAATGCCCTAAAGTAGTGGTTCTCAGCTGGGCAGTGGTGGCGCATGCCTTTAATCCCAGCACTTGGGAGGCAGAGGCAGGCGGATTTCTGAGTTCAAGGACAGCCTGGTCTACAGAGTGAGTTCCAGGACAGCCAGGGCTACACAGAGAAACCTTGTCTCGAAAAAAACTGGAAAAAAAAATTCATTTTCTATCAAAGTGCTGTTTCTGGTGTGGCCCACACTACATTTTTACAACAGCTTAAAGCTCTAAATTCTGGGGCTACCCTCCTCCATCGGACTTTCCACCGTTCATTTAACCTGATGCTCTCTGTTTGTCACCATCACGACGACGGCATCATCTAAAACGTCCCTTACTGTCTTTGTATCTGCTTGCTTTCATTGTTTCCAACTCAATAACTATTTCCTAAATGCCACCGTTTTGCAGGCATTGAACCCGTGCAGGGACTAGAGAACTGGGGTGTAGCTTCCAGGCAGAAGCATCGATGCTTGGGATGCCCGAGGCCCTCCGAGAGACCCTCCTCCCCCAAACAGAACGCGCTGCTGAGAGAGGCAGGAGAGACCAGGATGCACAAAGGCTGGGGAGGGTGGCGGCTGTAGATAATCAGGTGCTCTGAGTCTTGCTGAATGAAGCCTGGGGCATGCGCGCTCAGGTATGCACTAAGCAGAGACAGGCCTGAAGGAAGCTGGTGCCACAGGCAGGGAGGAAAGCAAGTTTGGTGGCTTTTCTGGGCAGCGTCCAGTATTCCTGGGACGGCTTTGGGTTTAGCCCTGCCCACTCCAGGGTCACAAAATGCTCCCTACGGTGACCGGTGGCACCAATGAGCGTTAAGTGTGAAGTGAAATCAAGTCTAGAGGCGAGTGTGGTAAACAAAGGCCTGAGATAGGCAGGTAACCCCCTCCCCAGTTGGGTTTAAATTTTCTTTTAGAAAGTCTCCTGGCTTTGAGATGCATAGAGGCTTTTAGTGGAACCAGAAGCAGAGTGTCCGGGGGCTTTGGACTGGCTCTTGCCGAGCATGGGGACCTGAGTTTGGATGCCCAACACCCATGTAAACGCTGGCAGTGGGGTGGTGGTACACCTTCCATCCAGTGCTGGGGGGAAGGGACAGGGCGGGGACACTGGTCGGTGAGCTGCAGGTTCAGTAAGAGACTCTGCCTCAAAAAGTAAGACAGAGCCAAGTGCATGCATGGCCTTAAAACCTGTCCACTCCAGAGGTGGAGGCAGGGGGATCGCTGTGATTTTTGAGGCCAGCCTGTTCTACAGACTGAGTTCCAGGATGGTCAGGGCTACCCAGAGGAACCCTGTCTCAAAAAGCCAAAAAAAAAAAAAACCAACCAAAAAACCAAACCAAACAATACAAAAAACCAACCAACCGGGCTGGTGAGATGGCTCAGCGGTTAAGAACACTGACTGCTCTCCCGAAGGTCCTGAGTTCAAATCCCAGCGACCACATGGTGGCTCAAACCATCCATAATGAGATCTGACCCCTCTTCTGTTGTGTCTGAAGACAGCTATGTTGTACTTAAATATAATAAATAAATAAATCTTTAAAAAAAAAAAAAAAAAAAAAAAAAAGAAAAAAAAAAAAAAAAACCAACCAACCAAACATTCTCATTTTCCCCTTTCTTTTCTTTTCTTTCTTTCTTTTTTATTTCTTTCCTTTCTTTCTTTCCTTCCTTTCTTTTTTCCTTCCTTCCTTCCTTCCTTCCTTCCTTCCTTCCTTCCTTCCTTCCTTCCTTCCTTCCTTCCTTCCTTCTGGCTTTTCGAGACAGGGTTTCTCTGTGTAGCTCCAGATGTCCTGGAACTCCCTCTGTAGAACAGGCTGGTCTTGAACTCAGAAATCCGCCTGCCTCTGCCTCCTAAGTGCTGGGATTAAAGGCGTGCGCCACCACCGCCTGGCTATTTTCCTCTTTCTTTCCTTCCTTCCTTCCTTCCTTCCTTCTTTCTTTCTTTCTTTCTTTCTTTCTTTCTTTCTTTCTTTCTTTCTTTCTTTCTTTCTTTCTTTCTCTCTCTCTCTCTCTCTCTCTCTCTCTCTCTCTCTCTCTTTCTTTCTTTGTTTTGTTTTGGGGATTTGGTTTTTTCGACACAGGGTTTCTCTGTATAGTTGTGGCTGTCCTGGAACTCACTCTGTAGACCAGGCTGGCCTTGAACTCAGAAATCCGCCTGCCTCTGCCCCCCAGAGTGCTGGGATTACAGGTGTGTGCCACCAATACCCAGCTATTTTCCCCTTTCTTAAAGCTGATTTATTTATTTTTATTTCATGTGGATGAGTGCTTGCCTGCATGTATGTATGTATGTTATGGATGAATGGATGGACACCACATGTGTGCCCGGTGCCCATGGGTCTGAAAAGGACACTGGATGCCCCTGGAAAGTGAGCCACCTGACATGGATTCTGGGAACCACACCCAGTGCTCTACAAGGAACAGTGAGCGCCCTTAACTGTGCTGAGCCATCTCTCCAGCCCGGGGCCGAGGGTGTTCAGGATTGTGTCATCATATTTAAGCTCCTTGATATTTTATTCACAGGTTCTCTTTCTTATTAGTAATACAAAGAGCAATAGCTTAGGATACCAGTACCAATAGCGTAGGATGTGTATGTCAGACATCCATCAACTGACTTGTGTGTGACTCTCATGCAACATCCTACAAGGTAAATTGTTCTTTTTCTCATGTGCCAAAGGAAGACAGCAGAGCCCGAGGTCACACAGCCTTTCAATTAACTCTGGTCTCAAGGATTCTTCCCCATTCTTAAGTCCAGAGGATTGAAGGAGAAAGGAAACAAACTAGACCACACCAACCCCCTGCCTCAGTCTACAAGAGACCACACCAATGACCCTTTAAACATCCCTGGGGGGTCTGAGAAACCTGGCTTAGTGCTTCCCTGGAGAAACTATATGGCTTGAGCCTGAAACATCCCGCAAGGCTCACGTGTGACGACAGTCTTATGGGCTTTGAGGTCTCAAACCTAACCAATGGATTGATTCTTGCTGAATCTACCCTCTTGATAACGTTCTGGAAGTGGAGTCTTGCTACCTTGCCCTGACCCTCTCCTCTTGGCTTTTCCGGCTGCTTCGAGGTTAGCAGTGTTCCATCACATCCTCTGCCGTGACTCTTGTCCTTGCCTCGTTTAAAGCAACTAGACCATGTGACCACAGGTTGGTCCCCTGAAACTGCTGACCAAAGTAATTTTCCCCTCTTTGTGTCAGGTGTTTATCACAGCAATGAAAAGACCAACATAACCATCATGGCTACAACTCTTTGACGAGCTTCCTGGGAAATCCAAGAGGCACGGCCCTTCGCTGTTCTAAGGTGCTGGAGGTGGCTTCCCCCCTAGGTATTCTAAAGATTAACTTAGAGTCTTGAAGGAAAGCTCAGGAGAAGCCGGGAAGGAAGAAGGTACAATGAGCAAGGCCTGGCAGTGGGAGCGTGGAGCAGAGCATGCTGGGAAGGTGATGGAGGAGGTTTGGGGTGAGGGTTCTGGAAAGCAGCTGAGGTTTCACAGCTGTCTCCTGGAGGGTGCACTACAGTCAGAGGAAGTGAAGCAGGCAGAGCTGTCAGAAAGCATGGGTCAAGTCTGTGAAGGGTCTAGCCCTTTATTTTTTAATGTAATTTAATTTTCAGGCATTTGGATGTTTGCCTTACATGTATGTCTGTGCACCACATGTATTCCTGGTGCCCTGAGAGGTGTTAAGAGTCCCTGGGACTGAAACTACAGAGAATTGGGAGTTGCCATGTGGGTGATGGGAATCAAAACCAGGTCCTCTTAGCCACAGCGCATCTCTCCAGCTCCGAGGAGAGGAGCTGGACTCTGAAGGCACAGAGAGAGGAGCGGCCCTGAGACTAAGTGTAGACAGGAACCAGCATTAGGGTTCCCGCAGCAGCCACGCGTGCCGTCTGGAGGAGGCAGTCCAGTCTACTTCCTGGACAGCTGCAGCAGGCTGTCCCCAGCATTTCCTGGGCCACCGATTTCACTGTGCAACCCTCCTCTAGCCTACTGAAGAGTAACTAGAATCTACAGAACTCAGGGTGACTTCTAAGAGCCGTGTAACCATTCCAGTGGGGTCCATCCCACCCAGATTTATAGGACTCAGTCATGGGAAAAGAACTCTTCTCATCTTGTGAAGGGCTAAAGGGACACTTTTCCTGTCAGTTATATTGAGCCCCCCCCCCCCCCCCAGGCCAGGGAGATCCTCATGGAGGTGCAGAGTGGGGAAGAATGTATATATGTCTGCCTGTCTATGTATATCTATCTATCTTTTCAGGACAGGGTTTCTCTTTGTAGCCCTGTCTGTCCTGGAGCTCACTTTGTAGACCAGGCTGCCTTCGAAGTTAAATAGGTCTTGCCTCTCCCTCCGGAGTGCTGGGATTAAACGTATGTTGGCCACCACAACTGCTCAGCCTGGAAGAATAGGCCTTAGTCATCTTGATCTCATCACTGTTCAAAGTCAGTAAACACGAGGGAGGAATGAACGTGAATTATGTGAATGAAATCCTCACCTCCATGAGCTGGGGTGCCTGGCTGCAGCTTCTTCAGGCATTTGGCGATTATTTACCAATGCCTCCTTGGAGGAGAACATCTCAAGGACCCAAGGGCAGGAAGAGGGAACTCAGTCTCTGCCTCTGGGGCCCCACGGAGATGTACAAGAACCAAGTGCCCCAAGAGCTGACGACGGAGAGCTGCTCCATCCACTCTCTTCTTCACTGCCCCTCCCTTTCAAGAGGACACGTGGGTGGCTGTTCTGTTTGGGTACAAAAGCTTGTCTTGGCGTTACCTTTTGATTGGATCATGAGGGCTTTAACCTAATGGATGAACCGCTTTAATGACGAGGTCTTAATGGCATTATTGGGCAACCAGGAAGTAGAGCCTGGTTAGAAGACGTAGTCTCTGGACACTTATCTTTGAAGCGTATACCTTGTCCTTGGTGCATCCCTGTCTTCTTGGCTGTCTTCCTGTCCGCCATGACCCTCTGCTGTACTTCTGCCTCCTTGCTTAGGGCAATGGAACCAGCTGACTTCAGGCCGGTCTCTAAGCTGAGAGCCAAAGTAAACCCTTCTTCCCTTAAGTTGTTTAGATGAGGCAATCGATCCTGCTCACTGCTTTCTAGCAGTACAATCTTGACAAACCAAGCACAGCTCTAACATTTGACTCCCAGGGGCTGAGATGAGGTCTGCCCTGGGCGAGGGCATTTGAGGAGCCACCACCATAGAGACAAGGGTATTTACTACTGTTGGTACTTTACCTCAGCCCCCTGCTTAAACTAGTAACAAATGCAAAGGCCCTAAGAGGGTCCAGGGCTTTTTGGTCCTATCCCGCGGTCGCACCAACTGGTGGGCCTTGGACTTCTCTGGTAGGAACACACTGAACAAATCCACGCTTCCTGCTTCCCCTTGTGCAGCCTTCACCTTGCCCAGGCAAACTCAGAATAGAAGAGAAATCCGGCACAGTGACCCAGGAGGGGCACAGCGACCCAGGAGGCTTGCTTGGGGGGGGGGGGCGGGCTTTATGGCGGGAGGACAGTGCTCAGAGCTTTTCACCTGGTCAGGAGGTAAAAATGTCAGCCATCTTTGTACGACTTTGAGACAGAAGTCCTTCCCCACAGGAGCACTTCCCAAGGTTTTCTCAGTGTTCCACCCAAACAGCAGATCCCTCTGGCTAAGCCACAGCTCACTTCAGTACTGAGACCTCCAGAGCGTCAGAGCTCCACAGCCAGCCGGCAGGTGGGATCTTCATCAGGGCCTCCCAGGCACCTGGCCAGTTTCCTTCACCTTTTCCTCCAGAAACCCAGGCAGCGTCCACAAAATATTCATGGGCACCACCACCTTCCTGCCCTGCTCTCCCTTCGGACCTCCGGCTCTCTCCAGAGAGCCTCTCTTCCTCGGACGACCTGTTCTCTTCTGTTTCTGGTTACTTTACCATCCTTGGTCCCAGCCTTTCACTTTCTAGTTGTGCCCAAAATAAGTCATCAGACTCCTCTTAAGACTCTATTTTGTACTCTGCAAAATGGGTCCAGCAATACCTACCTCTCTGGGTTATCATCAGAATTCAATGAGAAATTGGATGCTAAGCACCCAACGGTGCTTCTGGGCTGAGATGACACTCACCCACAGAGTCCTTACCCCTCACTAATGGTTCAACTTGCCTCATTCTCCTGAAAGGTTTCAGTCCCCCTAAGACACATCTTAACTCTTCTGAAGCGCTTGGAGAGTGTGCCAGCATCACAGCAAAAGCATATTTTATGGGGTCACGGAAGAAGTAAAGATGAGTTCTGACATCCTATGTTACGAATTCCTTCAGTCCCTTCACTTCAGATTCCCAGGAAGGGCGGCCATTCCTCATCCAGAGCCCACAGGACTTCCGGCTGGAGATCAGGAAGCTGCCAGCCCAGCCCCTCCCCCTGGGTGCCTTTCAAATCCTACCTCCCACAAGCACTTCTTCCTAGAGCCACAGGTTCCCCATGCCGGGTGCTGCTTGCCTCTCCTCAGGCTCTAACCCAGCCTGCCAGATGGAAGTTGGCCAGGTAGGGGTAGGAAAACCCAAGGCCAAAGGGTCAGTGCTGTGTTTGTTGGGTGACAGGGAAGTTGTGTGATTTTTTTACCCTCCTGTTCAGTTGCTTTAGTGAAGGCTCCTCACCCCCCCCTCCCAGGCCGGTCCCCAGGGCTTGGGTGGATGATCCAGGCTACACAACGGCCCAGACTATGGGCATTTTGTGTGTAGGACAGTCTGAGAGAGTAGGGAGGGTCAGAAGCAGAGACCAGGAAGCACAGGGACACTGTAAGCCTCCTTTTCCTCCCTGACTGGGCCCCTCATCAGGCATCTCCACCCCCTGTCAAAAGCTCCCTGGGGAAAAGACCAAGTCAGCACTCTGGCCCAGCTCTCTCCTAGGGCCTGGCTTTAACACCCGAGCTAAGGCTCCTGGAATTGGCCACCCTTTCCCTCCTCCCTCGAGTCCTGCTGTCCCTTTACAGGGGAGCAAGGCTCTGGCAAGAACACTCAGAAGTTAGGGACAGGTTGTGTGCTACCATGCTGCAAGGATCTCTGGCTTGCTTCCTGTCTATGCAGGCTTCAGGTCCAGGTGGGTGGGAGGGTGGGAGGAGGCTCTTATGTGACGGTTTTCCCCTCAGCAAATGCCCACAGCACACCAGGTCACCATGAAGGCCTCGGACTCTTCAGGGGCCCTCCAGTTCCAGCCCAAAGCTGTGGCTGTGGTCCCATCCCTTTCCGCGGACCCATAAAAAGGGGATGTGGTGGCAGCACACAGGACATTTTAAAAAATTCTGAGCACCCCTGCCTCCCCCCCCCACCCCCGCCCCAGATCTATCCTATCAATATTTATGAACGTTCAGCTTCTTGTCAAGGAACCTGTCTGACCTCACATTTCAATTAGTTCTAAAACAACAACAAGACAACAACAACAAAACAACAACAACAAGGCATACAGAAAAGAGAAGGGTACAGTTTTGGGGGCTTATGTGGTTGGTCTTCTGTGGTTTTATATCTTTAGAAACTCTTTTGCAGCAAAGATTGTCCACTCTGGAGAAGTGCCAGTTTGGCCAGAACTACTGATCACACAAAGTGAGAAACGAACACACACATACACACACACACACACACACACACACAGGAGCGCACACACAGACACACATGCACTCGGTCCTCCTGGCACAAAACTGTCCTACAGGGTTCCAATCGAACAGTGTATAAATCCTCTGCCACAAGCTGTCCTTGAAGACCAAGTAAGAAAACATAAAGACTCCACTGCCAGACGCTGAATAGACGACTGACCCCTCACGTACAGAGTAAGAAACAATGCGCCTCTGGCTCTCCGGTTGTATCTCAAGATACCCAGACCAGTGCGGGGCGGGCATCGGGGGTAGGGGGGTGGGGTGGGGGTCCGGGTGGCCGGGACACGAGTAGTCACCAGCCCTCCCTCTCCCTCCCAGCCCGCAGTCCTCGGCTCCCCTCCCCCGCTGCCTGCCACATCTGGTTCCACTCAGGTCCTCCCCCACCTCCAGGCGCGCTCCTCCTCCCATCTCCTCCCTTGCTCCCAGAAAAGTGGAGACGAATTAAAAAAAACCCAGTCACACACGCACACGCGCGCGCGCACACACACTTCTCCAGAAAGGATGGGAGTGAGGAAAAAAGGAGGGAAAAAAGAGGCCCCACTCCCCGGCGGGCCGGCCCCCAAAGTTGGCCAAGTTGGCAGCGCCTTACCCAGGAGGGTGGCGGCGGAGTCCGCCGGGTGGCCAAGACGCAGTCCCCCGAGAAGCAAGACGCAGCGCAGCAGGTGACGAGGCCAGGGCGCGAGGGCAGGTCGGGTGGGTTCCATGTCGGCAGCGCTCGGAGGACGCGAGGCCCGAGGGCGCATGGAGGGGCTGCGTGCAGACACAGCCCTAGCGCTGGGCTCGGATGACCGCCGGCGAGGGGATCGCATCCTCCGCCAGCCCGGACGAAGTGATGCCTCCCGGAGAGGAGGAGGGAGGAGGCAGGCCCCGCGGAGGGAGGGCGGAGGGAGGAGCGCAGAACCCTGGAGGAGGGTTTGAGGGGCAGAGGAGAAGGGAAGCGGGCAGCGTGGGAGGGGACAGAGGAGGCGCGGGGTGGGGGGGTGGCGTGGGGGGTGCAGGGCTGGGGACCCGGCCGCAAGGGAGTGCCTGTCGGGAGGGAGAGGTAGTGAAGGCTGGAGATGAGGCTCCACGAGGTCCACAAGGACCCCAGCGTGCGCTCTTTATCTTCCCCTATTCTGCTTCTAAATTCCTTCCCGCCTTGTCTTCCCTCTCTTCAGTTCGGGCCTGGAGCCCCAGACGCTGCGTCACAGCTTCTCCTGCTGGCGCGAGAGGCGAAATAACTGCAAAACTTTCCGCAGAACTTCACCGCGTGGCGAAACCAGGGCTGCTGCGAGGCCTGGCCGGCCGAGGTCGGGGATGCGCGACTGACTCAGGTGGCCAGATTTGGGCCCCCAGCATCCCCTCCATCCTGCCTCCTCTGCCAAGTTTTAGCCGCTAAGCATCAGCTATTTTCTTTCCTAGGACCCCCTCCCCTAGTCTGGTGGGGAAGAGGAGGAGCCCAGAACTCCGCCATCCGCGATGAGGTTGGGGGAGGGGAAGGTAGCGCTCCTGTTGCTTGTGAGCAGCGCAAACAATTCTTGATCATCTTGTTTCAGCATGTGTGTGTGACTCCTGTGTCAGCGTCCCTGGCACAAAGAATTTAACACTTGAGCTGATAGGGGGCCTCTGCATCCAGAGACCTGGGACAAAAGCGGCCCACTGGATGTCCCAGAAGACCTACATCATTCCTACCAGCTGGGCTGCTGGCCGGTAGCAAACAAGAAAACGGAAATTTCAGGAAGACAACAATCCAGTTACTTAGCATTATGCAACAGGTCAGATGGCAGCGCAGAGCACTGGACTGAGAATCTGGGGTTTGGAGGGCAGCCGACACCTACCTCTGATTTCCCAAACAGTCTCTAAAGTGATGCTTGGGAACTCCAGCTGAGAGCAGGATTGAGACTTTCTGGAGTCCCACAGCACAAAGCAGACTCACCTTCTCCCATCACAAGTGATCAAAACATTGTAAAACTGTAATATAAGTTTTACTGCTTCCTGGACCAGCCACTGCGGGGCTCTTTTGGAAATAACATCACTCTTCGTGACTCCTGCTGTTGGTGCTCTCTTCTGCAATAAAGCCTCTGCTCCAGGGAGGCTCCCCCTTGGACCTTCTGAGCTCCGCCAACTGAGATTCTTGGCTTAATATAGCCCACTGATTGCAGGTCCCCAAACAGAGCACCTGCAGGCCCCCGGAAAGGTTCCACTTGCCACAGCCCTGACAGTCAGTCAAGTAAACAAAGCCCCCTACCCTAAGGCTAACTTGAGCAGGGCTACAGATTGGCTTCTGGAAATTGTTCAGATTCATTGGTCCCTAGGAGGCCCCCTTCTTGGTTTGACACTCTTTGGGTCATCTCGGGTCCTGCACACACCTGGCTATGACACCTCCCTCCTTACAAGGCTTGTCATCTTTGAAGGATTTGAGAATCCATAGCCGCGGGCTATGGAGGCACTGCACTTCCCTATCTGAACGGCCTCAATACAGGATGCTTCTGGAACAGAATCAATCAGATCCTTCCTCCACCAGCCAGAGTAAGTTTTGGTACTACCCAGCTGGCGGAGCAAAAGCCAACACCATGACCTCACACAGGTGTGACATGGCCCCAGCTAGTTGCCCACACAAGACCCACTGTGTGTTCACATACATTATCAGTCCTCTCCTTTCCCCTTACCAAACATTATCCTGTGCCAACCTGTGTGAAAGCAAAGACAAGCTAACACACTCGTAGCCCTGTGAATTTCATTGAATGGGAAAAATAAGCTTTTTGCCATATCCAAGGCTGAGGAGTCGGCTGCGGCTGGGGAGCTGGGAAGTATGACGCACTAGCAGAGTGGTGTTCAAGGTCCTCAAGCCGTTCTAGTCAGGGCCGCTTACTATACTGCCTACTGACACTGCCTACTGACTCTATCTGCCCAGGCCCCTGTCCATGACTACAGTCTAGCTTAGATCTTGGGCAGAGAGCTGGGCCAAAACTGGACAAATTTGCAGTGACTTCTGGCTCAATCCTCCATTGCCAAAAGGCCCTGTGAGGCCAACTGTGGTGGTACGTGGCTGTAATTCCAGCACTTGAGAAGCTGAGGCAGGACTGCCTGGCGTTCAAAGCCATCCTGGACTATATAGTGAGTTCCAGGCCACCTGGACTATAGTGTGAAACCCTGTCTCAAAACAAACCCAACTCAGGGCCTAGAACTCATCCAAAGCTGAGTTGTCTCCCAATGCTTCTGCGGCAAGCTAGCCGGTATAAAGGAGTTCAAAGGCCTCCCAGCCTGACACATACAGGAGCAAACATTAAAAAGGTACTGTCCTAAATATGGAAGGTGATGGTCCTCCAACATTGCCCTCTGACCTACACACAGTGCTATAGTGCGCGCGCGCGCGCGCACACACACACACAGAGCAAAGGCTCCTGTGGCTCAGTTGTCAATGGAATATGGCCATGGCTATCAGGAAGGCCGAGACTTGCACTCAGCATACTTTTGTATTCTTATGAAGAAGGGCCAGGGCCTGTACCTGTAGCCTGCTCACCATCTAGTGGTGGGACAGTTCCTAAGTGACAGCCTGTTACATGCCAGGCACCTGGCTAGATGCTTGGCACTCAATGGGGTCTCTCACTGGGTCTGTGGACTTGATGCTAAGATACTTCTTGCTATAGTGAAATGGGAACTGATAATCAGCTCCTCTTCAGACTGTGACAACACCCTTCACATGTGGACCACTTCAGCCACAACTGGCTTGGAAGGACGGTTTCACTAGAGCAATCCAGTGGACGGAGCCCAGCTCTGGAGTACGGGAAGAATCGTGCTCCTCCACTCCTCCTCTTGGTTACTTCTGCTCTCTCAGTTCACAGAGACTTGTAAGTGGGGCCATGACTCCCACTAGTGTGAAGCACTTACATTCAGGGATGGCAGTCCTGACTCTATGGAGCCATTCAGGAAATAGAACCTTCTCCTTATTGGTCTTTGTTGTTTGGTGTCTCCCTTACTTTTGACCCTTCACCCTGCCCGCCTTGCTTCCTCCTCTGTACCCATGAGATCTGTTCAGGGCAGATTAATAATGATTGAGACACTGGGTGCCATAAGAGGAAAAAATATATCCCTCATCACTGAACTTTCCGGGTTTAACTATGCACAAAAAAGGGCATCCCAAAGTGTAACCAAGTCCCAACAGAAATGTCCTGGTGCCCTGTGCAGCTGGCCAGTAAATGCGTATGCACACACCAGCACAGGCCGGTCTAGATGCACAGGGATGGCTAAGTTGAGTTTCGGCTCCCCTGCCCCTCTCTGTCGTAAGACTCCGAGATGCACAGTGATCCTTTACTTATATTTAAAGGTTGCTTGCATTCTCTTTTAGCAGCCTCTACAGTCGGCTCAGCGGTGCCAAGGCAGCAGGACTTCCCAGCAGGCCGGACCCACAGCCAAGCTTCAGCGAGGAGGACAAGAGGCAGTCGGGGTGTAACTGGATGCTCAGGAGGAGGCTGTGAGACGTGGCTGGCTGGCTCTTGCTTGAAGCAGCTAGAGAAGAAATGTGAACTCACACAGGCACCCAGGACTGACTGTGCCACTCCACCTCCTCCCCATGCTAGTCTAGCCCAGTTCAGATGGGACCACCTACCCTTTCTATCTCTTCCTAGCTCTGACACAGCAATCTCCCACAATGGCTCCCCTCAGGCAGGCCACCACCTCTTCCCCAGCAGAGGGGAGGGTCCCAGAGGGACCGAGCTAAAGGGAAAGGGAAAGAGGCTATGCTGGAGACAGCTCCCAAATGTCCACATGTGGCTCCAGGCTGTGCAGTTTTAGGGAGTTCATCTTTCACCTGAAGGACCATCTCGTCCCTATCCCGTTACTGGGGAGTACTTTGGCATCTGCCATCTCTTAGCTAACCTATCCCATCACGGCCACCTGAGAATTCTATCAGTTGTCCCTAGGTCCTTCCCCTCTCCCTGGAAGGACTGTCTGTCTCTCCCAGGTTTAGCCAGAGGTCTGTTAGTACAAACTGCTCTTTTGACTCCCAACCTGCCTTTTAGCTCCCGGAAGTTAAGAGATGGTTGCAGTCCCTTCCAGGATGCAAGAGTTACAGATTTCCTTCCCAATCTAGAAATCCAGGCTTTGACTCCCAGGAGTTTGGGACACAAACGCCTACTTAAGAGAAGCCACAGGAATGTTGCCAGCTGTCAGCATGGCTCTGGAGTAAGTTCAGAGCAGACAGACTTGGTGACTGGGAGCCTAGGCTGTCACAGGATTCGAAATGCTGGTCTTCCAGGCATTTGTGCCGTTAGCTCTGCCTGTGTTAGACTTGTGTTCATAAGGGAGCTCAGAGAAGGGTGGAGGGTCTCCTGAGGAAGCACAGCAAGTAAAGGAGGAGACAGAGATGAGCTGAAGAACCAACCAGTTGGGTGGGACAGTCTCCACAACTTTGTCACATAGCTGGCATGTGTCACCCTGACTGTTCTCCAAGGCCTCACCAACCTGGAGTACAGTGCACTTCACCTAGAACTTCTACGCTCCTTTCCTCTGCTGGTTCATGCTTGAAAGACACTGGCAGAGACCTTCTGTGAGTCTGGGGCTAGCCTGGCCTACACAGTGAATTCCAAGTCAGCTTGTGTTAAATGAGATCCTGTCCTAACAAGGCTGGGCCCAGTCCCTCCAGCATTGGCCCAGAAGAAGGTAAAAAGAAAGTTCAAAATGCTGAGCTGCCCCAATCCACCCTTGGCCTTTGGTGGAGTAGAGCCCTAGACCAAGACGGGGCAGTGGCTGTGTCCAGCTGGCCCAGTCTCCACTCCAGCCCGAAGAGGTTGGCCAGCTCGTTCCTAGCCTCCAGGGTAGCAGCAAGTCATAGCAGACTGGGCACCTGGGAAGTTCTGCTCTGTCCCAAGTGTTTACTGGGGACAAAGGCATGCCAGCTAGGTACTGTTCTGGGGACTGGGCACAGATGGTAGGTATATCAGGCTATGGGTTGGCAGCCATGAATCTCTTTTTTTCTTTCCATTCTGTTCTTGAGATTTTTATTTTTAGGTGGGTGTAGTGATGCATGCCTTTAATGCTTGTGCTCAAGAGGCAGAGGTAGGCAGAACTCTGTGAGTTAGAGGCCAGACTAGTTTACAAATCAAATTCCAAGACAGCTAGAGCTGCATAATGAGACCCTGTCTCAAACAAAACAAGAAACAATATTTATTTTTTTTATGTGTACTACTGTTTTGCTTGTGTGTGTGTGTGTGTGTCTGATTCCTGTGGAGGGCAGAAGAGGGGGTCAATACCCTGGAATTAAAGTTACAATTTCTGAGTCCCATGTGAATGTTGGGAATTAAATCTGTGTTCTACGAGACAGCAGCCAGTGCTGAGCCATCTCGGGAGTCCCTCTGCTTTTGGTTTTGAGACTGGGTCTCACTATGCGACTCTGGCTGCCTGGGCCTTAGAGAGCCACCTGAGATCTTCAGAGAACTGCCTTCCAAGTGCTGAGACTAGGGGGAGCACTACCACTACTGGCAACTTCCAGAAATCGGAACAAGACTGCTATTCAGGTCCTGCTCTAGCTACCCAGGCTCACCACTCAATTCCTGACTACAGTCTATGCCTAAAATGTTCTCTTAGGTCCTTGGTCTTACCACTAAAGTTCCTCTTTCACAGGCGCTTGGCAGGCTGGACCACCTGCATTTCTCCAGCAGGCAGTGGAGCAATCATGGTACAATTAAACAACTTGGCAGATGAAGTAAGGACAAGAAGGCTAAATAAAGCCTCACCAGAGTCCAGCACAAAGCTCCACTGTCACTCTCATCCCAGTTCTAAGCCTGGGCAGATTCTGTCTGGCTAACACAATGGTCTGCATCTTGCCTTAACTAACAGTCAAGACAATCTCCTACAGACAAATCCACCGGTCAGCTTCATCTACATAACTCATTAAGACTTCCTAAGAAGGGACTGGAGACATGGCTCAGCGCTTAAGAACACTGACTGCTGCTTTTCCAAAGGTCCTGAGTTCAATTCCCACCAGCCACAGGGTGGCTCACAACCATCTGTAATGGGATCTAATGCCCTCTTCTGGTGTGTCTGAAGACAGCTACAGTGTACATATATGTAAAATAAATAAATAATTCTTAAAAAAAAAAAAAAAGAACTTCCTAGGAGAGGTTCTGTCAGTTTGACAGTTTGACTAACCACTAGCAACCATGGGTATGGAGCCCTCCTGTTGAGGTTATAGGAAGCTCTAAAGCAGTAGTTCTCAATCTTCACACTGATTCGGCCTATTTATAGCAGTTCCTCAAGTTGTGGTGATACTCCTCCCCCCCCCCCCATAATTATTTTCATATAACTAATTTTGCTACTGTTATGAATCATAATGTAAATATTCAATATGCATGTTATCTGGTATGTGACCCCTGTGGAGGTAACCACAGGTTAAGAACCAATGAGTCTGTAGACATGGGCTGGGAGGTAGTGGCACACACCTTAGATCCCAGCATCTGGGAGGCAGAGGCAGGCAGAGCTCTTGAACTCAAGCTAGCCTGGTCAACAGAGCTCCAGGACAGCAAGGGCAACACAGAAAAAACCTACCTCAAAAAGAAAAAACAAGCAAAGCCAAACCAAACCAACAACATTAGCTAAAGGAGTCTGTAGACACACAGTGCCATGGCTTCTGGAACTAATTTGGAGGGGCACAACCGCTCTTATCTTCCAGTAGCAAAACCTTACCATAGGGCACTGGCGATGGGCTAAGAAGCTCAGGTCTGGCACTATGTTAGGGAAAAAGCCATACTCACATACACGCGTGCGTGCGTGCGTGCATGTGAGTGTGTGTGCGTGCGGGTGCGTCCTGTGATCATGTCTTCTAGAGCTTGTGTTGACAGACGTCGGCTAGCCAGACCTGCTGCTCATTGCCCTGTTCTGCACCACACCACCATCAAGAGAACAGCATTAAAAACCATGGCAGAAAGAGTCATTTCTAGTTATCCGTTAGAGACAATTTCTAGAAGTGAGACAGGAAGAACTATGTCTTCCAAATCTGTTTGTGTCTATGTGTTCAGGTGAACATGCATCCATGTACGTGTATGCATGTGTGGAACCCAGGTCAGCATCAGGTATATTCTTCAGTTGCTCTCCAACTTTTATTTTGTGGTAGAGTCTTACTATGCAGCTCTGGCTGAGTTGAAACTCTTTATAGACCAGGCTGGCCTTGAACTCAGAGATCTACCATCTCTGCCTTCCAAGTGCTGGGATTCTAGGCTATGTGGGTGCTGGAACTCTAAACTCAGGTCCTCATGTTTGCCTCATAAGCACTTTACCGACCAAGGCATCTCTCCATGCCCTATCAGCTCCTAATATATACACAAGATAACAAGACAAAGCAAGATAAGTTTGGTGAAGCAAACTCATAATCTTAGTACTTTGGGGGCTGAAGCAGGACTGAGTTCCAGGCCAACGTAGGCTACACAATGAGTTTCAGAACAGCTTGGGTTATATCCTAAGAACTCGTGTTAAAAAAACAAAAAAACAAAATAGGGCTGGAGAGATGGCTCAGTGGTTAAGAGTACTGACTGCTCTTCTGAAGGTTCTGAGTTCAAATCCCAGCAACCACATGGTGGCTCACAACCATTTGTAATGAGATCAGATGTCCTCTTCTGGGTTGTCTGAAGACAGCAATAGTGTACTTACATTAATCTTTTAAAAAATACAATATATATACATATACACACATATGTATGTATATGTTATATATTCTAAGGAATACATATAAATCAAGGCTGAGGACTGGATATTTGGGAACACTAATGAAGTTCTATGAGGCACATTTCCTTTCTTTTCCAGCCCAGCCCAGCCCAGCCCAGCCCAGCAAAGGCAGTCTGGGCAGCACTTCAATATAGAGTCCTGAGGAGCACTGGTCAGGAGGGAGGAGAAGGGTTAGAAAAAACATGGCAGAATTAAGATCAACAGAGATTAGGATAAACGTACATCTCTATCTGTTTGGAAGCCATCTCTGCCTACACCCACCTCTGTGCAAACATAGTACTCAGTGAATCCAGTTCCAAAAGTTTCAACCTGTAGTAACCTTCCCAGTTACTACAGCTCCATTTACCACTTGTCTGCAATTGGCTCTGGGCTTCACTTTCTTAGTCGGCAACAGTACTATATAGCCCCTTCTATAAGGCCCCCTGCTCCTCCTCCTCCCCTATGGAGTCTCCAAAGCATGAAGCTAGCAGACCTGAGGTTAACACTCTAACTGGACACTTAACTACCACACCCAGGGCCTGATCGAGGACCAGATGGGTGGGGCTGGGCCAGCCAGCCAGCTGCTCTCTGACCCTTCTCACCATGGGGTCTCAAGCCCAGAGCAGTAGGCCTTCACAGCAACCCCCCCTCCCCCCAGACTCCAGTCAGTCTAGGGCCCCTGCTGGGCTCAGCCTGCACAAAAGCACTTTTGTATTTCCTGCCCCCACCTGGCCTCAGACCTGCCTGTTTTTCCAGCCTCTGGCAGGTTCCCTCAATCCCCAGGCCTCTCCCCCTTTAACCCTCTTCACCCCCCCAAAGAGCTGCTTAATCAGACTGCCAGTTGACACAGTCTCTCTGTGACCAATCCTGGATCCCTCTTATATGGAGAAAACCCAAAGAATAATAAGATAGCTAGTGTCTTGCCACAGGGAAGAATGGCTCCCAAGTGTGTTGTTACGAAGCCTGTAGGAGTTGTCTAGGCCTTGCTGTTCCACATAATGACAGTGTCTAACAACAGTCCAGAAGCAGTAAGCTTAAGATAGACTTTGGTTCCCAAAGATAAAAATAAAACAGAACTCATCTCTCTTGCGGTTGGTGAGTTTGGAAAAAGCCAGAAAGCTAAGTGCAGTGCCTAGGTGTGCAAGGCCCAGGGCTCCATCTGGCTGCTCTCACGTGCCTGACTCTGCCACCCAGCTTCAAAAAAACCAATTGAAAGAGCTGAAAACAGTGAACAGCAATGTGAAGAGGGATAAGGGCTCCAGTGATGGGTGCATCCAAGTCTATCTTCAGGGTGAGATATATGCATAATTAACCCTGACCCAGGGATGGCCCTGCTGTCAATGACTCATCACCAGCTGGCCTCAGCTTAGGTGATTTTCTTCCCCAGCATGAGATTTCTCAGCAAGTTCTGGTTTCTTGGGGTACATTGTTAGAGTTCCACAATCAATTGGAGGGACAGGTTTCTTTTTAATACTACATCCTTCCACCTGCCAGGGAGGTTGATTACACTAGCACAAGAGGTCTCACAGCTAATCTCTCCAATGACACTGTCATCATCACTACAGGACTGGCAGGTAGGTGGATGGAAACAGCACCCTACCAGGCTCCTCCTCCTACCCCGGGAGTCAAACAGCCCATGGCTATGCCTGAGTCAGTAACCTAGCATAACACAGATACTTAAGCTTTTCCCTCCAGTTTTGTAGCTGGCGGGATGTGGCCCAAGAATGTACACGTCTAACAAGCTCGTAACGTTGCTGATGTTCCCAGACTCAGCCAGAAGCTGCCTTCCCTGCAGAATGAGACCCACTGATGATACACAATGGCCAAATGATCTCCTGCCATCATGGCGAGAAGGTTCTGAACTTCAAAGCAGTGAACTCAGGGATTCCAAACTCAGCTCCTCTTACAGAGTCTTGTCATCTTTCTTAAACATTTCGTATTGCTCTCTGGTGTGTCAAGCGCTTTACCTACATTCCCAATGCAAGATGTCCCTGGAGACTGCAATGGTAGGATTTGAATGCAGGCCTAACTTTTAAAGCCCGATTGACTCTGCCTAAAGAACTGAAAGAGGAAAAAGAGGAGGAACATTAGAAACACTTAGGCTAGTAGAAATCTCAGAAAGAAAAAAAAAAAAATCACAAAAGGTGGCCAAGTAAGTTACACATGTTACGTTCTTGGAACGAAGCCCTAGTGCCTGCTTCTGGCTCTAGGCCTCTACAAAATAACTTTGTTGTTGTTGTTGTTGTTGTTGTTGTTTTTTGGGTTTCTTTTGGGGGGGGGGGGTTGGTTTTTTGGATTTGGTTTTTTCCAGACAGGGTTTCTCTGTATAGCCCTGGCTGTCCTGAAACTCACTCTGTAGATCAGGCTGGCCTTAAACTCAGAAATCCGCCTGCCTCTGCCTCCCAGAGTGCTGGGATTAAAGGCATGTGCCATCTTGTTTATGTTTTTTGAGACTGGGTTTCTCTGTGTAGCCCTGGCTGTCCTGGAACTCACTCTGTAGACCAGGCTAGCCTCAAACTCAGAAATCCGCCTGCCTCTGCCTCCCAAGTGCTGGGATTAAAGGCGTGCACACCACGGTCTGGCCAAAATAAGTGTTTTAAGAGAACTATTATCTAAATTAAGAACACAATGCCCTTCACTGTTAATTTCAGCGAGAAGAGAACTTGTCCTTCCCCAAGCTACACTGAAGGAAACAGGCTCATCTTATAACGACAGTGTGCCCAGGGCAGCCACAGCAGTGGGTGCAAGCAGCTTACTAACAGTCCAGTGCCCGCGGGCTGGGGGCCCATACCTAAACCTTCATTTGCTATGTTTGCTATTTACTGTGCCACCTCCACTACCTGGCACATCAGAAGCACGGAAAGTACTACATAAGTCAGGACACTTCCACTATGCCTGGAGGACCCACGGGAACGCTACAGCTACCAAGATTTCTATGGCAATGGCCCCTTGGTAAAGAGAGAGTCCTGTGTGAGGCTGGAGAGCGAACCTGAAGGAAATCGAGGGGCTGGGGATTAACTACCTTTAAAACTGCATTTATCTATTGTGTGGTGATGGAAGTACCAAGGCAGGTATGTGGAGGTCAGAGGACAATTTGTAGGAGTTAGTTTTCTGGGATCACGGGGATTAAATTTAGGTAATCAGGCTTGTCAGCAAGTTCCTCTACTTGCTAAGCTATCTCATCACCCTAATTTCTTATAACTTATTTTAAATGTATGTTCTTTGGCCCTACACCTAATGCTGAAAAAGGCCAAAACAGTCTGGATAAGTTTAATTATAAATTAATACTGTTTTTGGTCACTGTATTACAGGAGAGTTCAACATGGGCCGGGCCATGTGTCCTAAAACAGTCATGAATGCAGTCTAGCAGATTTGTCTAGAGACAGTCACATCTCAATGTTAAAAGGACGCTGGATGCACTGGATAGAGAAAGTCAACACCGTGGCAATAAGGGACTAAAGCTTGGAGAAAGCCAAACTCATCTGAAGTCAGAGAAACCCACCCTGATTTTATTGGTTCCTTCAAAGAGAAGAGGTCATGTATGTTCTGTGGGGCTTCTCCAGGCAGTGGAAAGATGCCCAGATTCAAGCCAGGCCGGGCAAGACTCAGACTGACACACAAGAAGGGAGAGCACCCTTCTTCAGGATAAAGGGAGAAAGAAAGATGCAGCGAGCCTGCCACATACTCCTAAGAACAGAGGAAATGGGCCAAAGGTGACGGAAGGAAGGCCTAAAGCCACAGCATCTTTTTCCAAACTGAGTCAAAAACTAACACCTGTGGGAATCACTAGGTGAGGGTCGGGAACATTTAGTTCCTCTGAGATAGTGCAACGGGGCTTCTACTTCACCTTCTCCTTGTGCCTGTGGACACATCCTATCATCACCAAAACTGACCTGCACTGCTTCCCTCCCTGCAGGCAGTGACTGGGGCGGGGCGCAGGCTGAGTCGAGCTGCGCTTGCCTGGCATATGGAAGGTCCTGGCTCCAGCCCCAGCATTTAAGCAGGGGAAAGGTACACACAATACACATCTCACCAAAGCCTCAAGAGGTTTCTCTCCTCAGAACACTATGTGACAAGACCTATCTACAAAGTCCTTTGGTTTTGAAAGCTCTGCCTTTCTTTAAGATCACTTGATACCCAAGTGGGGCAGGACTACAAAATGCACATAGGTCTTAGAAAAGGTGTCCTCAGTGGCACCTTTCACATGCGCAGAGCACCAGAGTCATGAACTGCTTAAGAGCTCCACCCTTCCTGACTTGCCCCTGCTCTGATCTCTGCAGCTCTAAGTATTTCTGGCTGGCTCTCTTAACACATATCAGTAACATTCCAGGCTGGCGGCCACATGTTCAGGCCCTGGCCTCCAACTCTCCCCTGCAGAGTAATCTGCTGTTTCCAGGGCACAGTGGGGCCACAGGGCACAGTGGGGCCACAGGGCTCCCATTTCAGTCCAGGAGATCACACATCTCAGAAATAAGCCATATAGGAGGAAAAAGAAAAGCTGAAATATCTATATTCTTTGAGATTTAAAAAAAAAAAATCCACTAGACGACTCTGAGTTAGAAGAGAGTAGATGCTTACAGACACACACATCAGAGCATATTCACCATAACTCAAATGCCTGAGGGTTTTTTCTCCTCCTCAAAGATCTAACAGAGGAAAAAGGTCATGTGCTGATCAAGTTTAATAGCATGGTTAGCAAGAAATGAGCAAGAAGAATATGGGCAGGAGCTAGCCACCTTTGGAGCCTTCCGTCTAGAAGCAGTTGCCATAGTTACTATATATAGTCAGAGAATCCAGGAGGACTGCATGGACAGATGAACCTTTATTTAAAAAAATAGCACTTCAAATAAATTAAAAGGGACAACCGTCAAGTGTTCAAATTGTGAAGAAATATCTGAAAACCTAGAGAGACTCCAAACTGCAGTCTTCTAACCTCATTCTTTGTCTGATGGCAAAACCCACGCATCTCAGAAGCCCCACTGTTTTTCCCTCCTGAGGTGAGGGAAGCATTCACAAGGGGAGACCAGATGGAGGAGAAAGCTGCATCTGACCGGAATGAACATTGCCATGACTCGCTAATACGGGTTTCACTTTATGACCAAATGTATTCTTTCAAAAATAAAAAAGGGGTGAGGGAAGCTGCGTGTTTTAGAGACTGAGATTACTCAGGGCTAGCACACTAACTCTAGTGCCTTTAATGGCAGTAGCAACTTTTTCCTCCGAAGTCAAACGCCATCCCCAGCCGAGCCTTGTGCTACCAGCTTTTTAGGAGATGTTACCTAAACTTTATTAAAAGAAAAGAGCAAGTTTAAATATAGACACTGGACTAGCCCAGTCTGTATTTTCAAGTCCACATTCTTCATCTGAAGCACTGCGTCAGGGAACCCCCTGAGTCTGCATGTTTCCAAGTTCACAGTACATGGAACCAGTTTTTTCTTTTTCATTTTTTCCTCACTCAGAGCAGCCACCCGCAGTGACCGTTGACGCTGGAACCTCGGGCGGGGCCTTTTCCTACGAGGCCTGGCCAGAGCTGCCCAAGGCTTCTCCTCAATGAGAATCGATGCTGTCATGCTCTATGGATGGGGAAAAAAGCAAGAAAATAAAAGCACCTGGTACAGGTTTCATGAGATCCATTCGGATTCACTATGTTCCAAACCCACTGCTGAACGCCATGGTCCACTTTGTGTGCCGAACAGTTTGTGGCCTTGGGAGCTGGTCTCAATTGGAAGAGCTGTTATTGGATGCCCCAGAGGTTGACGCAATAGCAGCTCCTGCAGGACTACTTGTGGAGACTGACTTTCGGATGTGAGGCAACAAGTAGGGGTCACAGGCCAGCTGCTGCACATCGATACGGTCTTCCTTTCGATAGGCTAAACATCGCCTGATAAATGCCTGAAAAGGAAGTTTCATAGAAAAGATAATCCTGGTGCACAGGTAAGAACCCAAGGCACCAAAATCACTGCTAGAACCCAGAGCAAATACTCCCTCCAAGGAACAGGTTTCTAGCCTCCCCCAAATCCATCATGCAGACCAGAGAAGACAAGGGTCAGCACCAGCCCTGGGGTTGGCTGAGTATCTCAGACATGATTTAACTTCAACCGTCAACATGGACATTTCCTTCCCACCCACTATAAAAGGCAGTGTAGTCTTATTTATGAAACTCTTCTCATAAAGACTTTCAAGCGCTTTCCGTCTCCCTGGTTTTTTTTTTTTTTGACCAGAGAGTTCAACATATTCGAATTTTATAATGCAATTTATTTAAATTAATCAACGTTTTCTTTTTCTTCAAACAGACTCTCATGCATCCCAGGCTGGTCTCAAACTCAGTATGTAGCCAAAGACCCTGAACTCCTATCTTCCTACCTCCACCTCTGGAAAGCAGGGGTTACAAGTGTGCACCCAACCACTTGTGATTAATGCAGTGCTAGGGATGGAGGGTGGGGCTTTGTGCTACCAGCTCAGTCACGTCCTCCACCAGGGGTCAGCTTTAGTATAAAACATTACATTCACAGTGAATCTATCTGTATTTCCTAGTAAGTGATAGCGGTGTGTGGCAGGCTTCCTGGTGACAGCGCATCCTACCATGAGGAAGGCGTGCTGACAGGGAGACTATGAAGCAGGACAGACAGACTATGTTCATGCTCTATTTTCTTATGACCCTAAAACTAACTAAAAGAGTAAAACTTGGCTAAGGATGGAACAAGAGGTAGAGTGCATGCTAGCAAGCAAACGCTAGAGTGAATTCAGGCTTCAGCATGAATAAATAAAATAAAATAGGTTTTCTGGAAAACCTAAAACATGCAACAAGTGATTGACTTTCTATTTTTTTTTCAAATATTTAATTATCAAAATATAAAGTTAGAAAGGCAATTCTGGCTTTTCAAAATTGAAGACACAGGTACTTGCTTGACTAATGTATTTGGAAGCTAAGACATACATTCACTGAAATGAACATGGGACTGCTGGCTTTGAGAATGAGCCTTTTCAGGGGTGGGGAGGAGGTATGGGATGTGGTAGAGATGGAGGGGGGATGGGGATGGGGGTGGGGGAATAAAATCTGGAGTATAAATAAATAAATGACAAAAAAGGAAATGAAAACGAGCCTTTCCTAGTGAAATACATAAAAGGTTCTCATAGACTACAAAATGACTAAATAAATGTCCCTTCACATAGCTGCCGGTGTAGAATCTTAAAACAGCAACTGGATCCCATGGTTGCCATGACCCCACCATTTGCCTGCTTCCCACAATTTACCTCACAGTGGCTCTGCACCTCTCTGCAGAACTACAACCTGCCCTCCTCTGCAGAGCCCCCTCCCCTCAAGTCTGCACACGGCTCTAACTTACGCATTACTCAAGATACTGATCAAACAGCATTTCTTCATTGAGACCTACCCTAACCATGCCATCTGAAACAGAGGGGGCTTTACCTTTCCATCTTAGCACTCCTGGGTCATTTCTCCTATGTAGTCTTAGCTCCCCAGACAGACCACCCTCCCTTACAGGCATCAAACTGGGTACACTTCCTATTACACACACTTCCAGGTATAACTCCCTTGGAGTGTAAGTCGCCTTCCCTGTCATATATCCCAGAGTCTTTGTGAATTAAATCTGCTTGTCAGTATTTCTTTTACTGAACTTGGGAATGAGGTGGACAGATCATAAGCAATATTCTTCTACCCACTGTTCTTAAGAATACTAATTTGTCCCTATCCTGATGCTTAATAATGGCTCAATTTCATATTAATCCAGTTACTACCACTTAAAGTAATGACACAAGAAGCAGCCATTTCCGCTGGTCAATGAATCAAACTTACCTTTGCTTCAGGTGTTACTACTGGCTTTGGCGGGAACTGTACTTCAGTAGCTTTAAGAATAGTATTCTCTTGTAGAATATCTTGCTGGGACTGGTTATGGCCAAAAGGCTGTCATATAAAAACAGAATAAACTGGTTACACGATTCAGTACCAGAGAAGTCTCCACACTGGGAATGGTGTCCTTTAACCCTCACCTTTAACACCTAGCAGGGAGGGCCCAGGCTTAAAGGCCACTCAGGCCCAACAGGGAGGAGCAACAGTCTTCCCGACCTCTAGCTTTGCTCACAGCAAAGAGCGAGCTGGCAAGAAGCTAGTTGTCTCTTGAACTCTGACTCACACCTTTGTGACTATACACAGTTATGTGCCACTAGCCAACCTAATACATATACAAAAAAAAAAAAAAAGGATGGAAAATTAAATAAATCATGGGTGTGGCTGGGGCTGGAGAGATGGCTCAGAAATGGAGAATGCTGGCTGCTCTTGCAGAGAACCTGAGTTCAACTCTCAGAACCCAAACGGTGGTTCATCTCCATCTGTAACTCCAGCTTCAGAGGATCCAGTGCACAATTCTGAGCTCAGTAGGTACCAAGCTCTCATGTAGTGGACATATGCCCATGCAGAAAAAAAAAAACACCTAAAACCATAAAATAAATCTAAAAAAAGAAAAAGGTTACAAGAGAAAATGTTTTTCTCACACCCAGTATGAAGGATGGGAACGGTGACTCACAACTGTAATCTCAGCACTCAGGAGGCTAACACAGGAGACCCACTGTGACTTCTTTTTTTCTTTCTTTCTTTCTTTCTTTCTTTCTTTTTTTTTTTATTCGATATATTTTTTATTTAAAGCTCAAAGCACACATTGCATTTAACACAATAATTGTGGGTGACTTCAACACTCCACTCTCCTCAATGGACCGATCAGGAAAACAGAAACTAAACAGGGACACAGTAAAACTAATTGAAGCTTTGGACCAATTGGATTTGACTGATATTTATAGAACATTTCACCCTAAAGCAAAAGAATATACCTTTTTCTCAGCACCTCATGGTACCTTCTCCAAAATTGGCCATATAATTTGTCACAAGACAGACCTCAACAAATATAAGAAGATCGAATTAATCCCATGCCTCCTATCAGATCACTATGGAGTAAGAGTGGTTTTCAATAGCAACAAAAACAGAAAGCCCACATACACATGGAGGCTGAACAATACTCTACTCAATGACACCTTGGCCAAAGAAGAAATAAAGAAAAAAATCAGAGACTTTTTAGAATTTAATGAAAATGAAGGCACACAATGAAAGCAGTGCTAAGAGGAAAACTCATAGCCCTGAGTGCCTCCAAAAAGAAAACGGAGAGAGCACACATTAGCAACTTAACACACACCTGAAAGCCCAGGAACAAAAAGAAGCTATTTCACCCAGGAGGAGTAGAAGACAGGAAATCATCAAACTCAGGGTTGAAACCAATCAAGTGGAAACAAAGAGAACCATACAAAGAATCAACGAATCCAGGAGCTGGTTCTTTGAGAAAATCAACAAGATAGATAAACCCTTAGGCAGACTGACCAAAGGGCACAGAGAAAGTATCCAAATTAAGAAAATTAGAAATGAAAAGGGGCAGCTGGAGAGATGGCTCAGTGGTTAAGAACACTAAATGCTCTTCCAAAGGTCCTGAGTTCAAATCCTAGCAACCACATGGTGGCTCACCATCTGTAATGAGATCTGATGCCTCTTCTGGTATGTCTGAAGATAGCTACAGTGTATTTACATATAATGAACAAATAAATCTTTAAAAAAAAAAAAAGAAATGAAAAGGGGGATATAACAACAGAGACTGAGGAAATCCAAAAAATCATCAGATCCTACTACAAAAGCCGATACTCAACACAATTGGAGAATCTGGAGGAAATGGACAAATTCCTAGACAGATACTAAATACCAAAATTAAATCAGGACCAAATAGAACATCTAAACAGTCCCATAAAGAAATAGAAGGGGTCATAGAAAGTCTTCCAACCAAAAAAAGCACAGGACCAGATGGTTTCAGTGCAGAATTCTATCAGACCTTCAAAGAAGACCTAACACCAATACTCTTCAAACTATTCCACAAAATAGAAACAGAAGGAACACTACCCAATTCCTTCTTCGAACCCACTGTGATTTCAAAGCCAGCAAGGCTACACAGTGACCTCTAGGCCAGTTTGGACTATATAACAAAGATCCTATCTCAACAAAACCTGATAAATAAGAACAAAGACCTGGAAACACTTAGGGGTTTTTAACTGTATCTCAAGCTGTAGTTTCCTAAAAAACAAACAAACAAACAAACAACAAAACAAGACAAAACAAAATAAATAAAACTTTAAAACACAGGCTAAAAGCTCAGTGTTCCTAATAAATCTGAAATAATTCTATATAACCTCTCTCACCAGTATTAGTAGCAACTCAACATTATTAAATAGTGCACAAAGTAATTAAGCTGTACTAGTTCTACAGTTTTCTTGTCTTGTAGAGACTGATCCATGAACAAGACGCTAAAGAGAAAGGTGTTATCCACATTAAAGACTTTGCACTGGGAATCTAATAAAAATATTAAGAGTTCATAGGGCCTACAAAACTGCCATCTGCTTTATGCCTAAGTTCAGCCTAACTAAACACTAAAACATAAACATACTAAATGAATACACAACAGGACTCTAATATGTATATATTCTATACATGTGTGGATGTATAAAAAATATGCTCATAAGGAAAAATACCATTATTGTTTATTCTAATGATATAACACCTTTACTAGAAACAGACAAGAAATGCTTGTGTGGGCTTGGGAATGGAACCCAGGGCTTTGTAGATGCTAAATACACACTGCCACTGAACTAGATCCCTAACCCTTGGCTTTCTCAGATGGTTTTTCTATGTTTTATTTTTTTATTTTATTTATTTTTGTTTTTCTTGAGACGATTTTCTCTGTACAGCCCTAGCAGTCCTGGAACTCCCTTTGTAAACCAGACTGGCCTTGAACTCAGAGATCTGCCTGCCTCTGCCTCACAAGTGCTGGGACTAGAGGTTTCCCATGAATTCTTTGGATCCTATAGTCTCAGACCCCCAAATACTGGTATTATAGGCATGAACTACCACACTTGGCCAAGGGAAACTTTCTGAGACCACCTTCTCAACACAAAAAAAGGAGGGGAGGGGTAGCTGGAGATATGGGTGAACAGCTAAGACCATATGTCTCTTTTGTAGAGAACCCCAGTTCAGTTCCCAACATCCAAGCCAATCATCTCCCAAACTCTTGTAACTCTAGCACCAAGGTATCTGTGCCGGTTAGTTTTGTCACCTTAACACAAGCTAGAGTCACCTGGGAACCCTTATTAGAGTGTATCCATCAGAATGCCTATAGGCAAGTCAAGGGGGCATTTTCCTGATTCAAGATTCATGTGGAAAGGCCAAACCCACTGTGAGTAGTGTCACTCTGGCAGGTGGTCCTGGCTGATAAGCAAGCCACAAAGGACAAATCAGTAAGCAGCATTCCTCCATGGTTTCTGCCTGACTTTTCTCAATGGCAGACTATGATCCAGATATCTACGCCAAGCACCGCCTCCTCAGATAGGCTTTTGTTTTTGTTATGGTGCTTATCACAGCAACAGAATCAAACTAGGGCAATATCCCATCCCCTCTTCCAGCTTCCATGGGCACACACACTCATGTACTCAGAGACACATACACATACATAAATAATAAGTATTTACCAGGTATAGTGATTCACTCCTTTAATAATAATCCCAGTGCTCACGAGGCAGAGGTAGGCCAGTCTCTGTAAGTTTGAGGCCAGCCTGATCTAAACATAGACAACTCCAAACCAGCCAGGGCTACGTAGGGAGAACCAGTCTCAACAAAACAAAGTTAATAAAACAAACAGTGTGAGGGGTCTAGGGAGCTGAGATGGCTCAGTGGATAAAGTGCTTACTTACTGTACAAAAGTGAGGACCTGACTTTGATCCCCAGCACCCACATGAAAAGCCAGTATGCGGCAGTATGAGCCTTAGTGCCAGCATAGGGAGATCATGGGGACTTGCTGGCTAGCTAGTCTAGCTCAGTTAGTGAAAGACCTTACTCAAAAATAAGATGGAGAATTAATGACAGACCTGAGGTCAACTTCTAGGCTTCACACGCACACACAAGCACACAGCATGGTTTTTTTTTGTTTGTTTTTTTTAATTAACAACAGTTTTTATCTAATGAGGTGGTTACAAATAAAATCTAGGGGCTAAGTCTCAGATCCTATTGGAGAGATTGGTAAAATGCAGATTGTTCATGCTACTAAACGGTTTCGAGACAGATGTGATGTGATACCAGACAGATGTGATATGATACCAGAATTGAAGAGGTTGAGGCACAGCGATGACCTTGAGTCTGAGGTCAGTCTGTGCTATATAGTACAGGCCAACCACAGCTATAAAGCAAGATCTTAAAAAAACACAACACCCTATTTTACATGAATTCACATCAGAATTAAAACATGTCTTGTATTTGAGATTACAACATGCATGTCTCTGATGGCTTAGAATTCAGTAGATGCTCTTCAGCCTGGAATTTGTAGGTATACACAACGCATTTACTGAGAAGTCTGTATTTTCTTTAAACCACTACTTTCAGGATTCCAATGATTAACTGCAAAGAAGAATCCACACTGAGGTGGTGGCTGTGGCCCCAGACTGCTCCACTGCCTTCTTCCTCACCTTCCTCCCGTAAAGACACTGGTAGAAGATCACACCCACTGACCAGACATCAACTTTATTTGAGATCTTTGGTGGCTCTTTCCCAACCACAAAACACTCTGGTGGTAAATACCTAGGAGAAAACAGAAATAAAAACACTCAGAAAATTAAATATATAAATCTAAGTTGAATACAAAAGGGCAAATAAAGGGTCTTTTTAAAAATATAACACTCTGCACTTCAGGGGTAGGGGCAGGGGTGGTATATCATGCCTCTTAACAAACAAACAAACAAACAAACATTTTATATAAAATGTACACACACAGATACTCTCTTATACCCAACACTTGAGACTCAACTACCAGGTTAGAAATATATATAAGTAAATGAAAGATACTCACTCACTCGAACTCAGAGGTGGTACTATCTTCACGTGGCATTAAAATGTTTTTTTTTTTTCTCAATATGTGGAGAGGTAAATATTCTCTCTAGTTTCACTCTGATCACCCCGCCCAGTCTCCTTTCCCAGGGGTGTGTCCACTCCAAGCATCTTTCACAGGCTTTGGTGGTGGTGGTATTCTGTACTGATGGTGACAACTAGGACCACACCCAGGGTCTCAGACGTGGAAGTGTTTGTTCTACTACAGAGCTATACATTCAGCCCACAATATTTTCTTAAACATGAGGTGACACAACAAAATCCATTTTATGATAGCTTCAAACAACACAGTTAAAAAGAACAGAGGTTTCTTTTCATGCTGTCCAAAGGAGACTTCTTTAAAATCAATTTTTTTAGGGTGCTAAAGATTGAATCAGAGCCCTGGCTGTCCTGGAACTCACTCTGAAGACCAGGCTGGCCTCAAACTCAGAAATCTGCCTGCCTCTGCCTCCCAGAGTGCTGGGATTAAAGGTGTGTGCCACCACCGCCCAGTCAAGCTACATTTCCAGTCCCTAAAATTAATAAATGTTTTAAAATACAAATAAATTCAAGACCCAGAGATCTCTGAAAGCAGAGTCAATTCTGCCTATTTAAGGCAGCATCTTTTGGAAGTTTTTAACCATAACTATTCCCATATAAAATCCAGAGTCTAGACACTAGAGTCTGAGTTATCAGACTGACTAATCTGAGTTCTCAGGAGATGTATTATTCTACTCTGGGTGAGACAGCTGGAAGACTAATGAATAGTGTAGTAAAACCCACACAAAGACCATTATCTAATTCCCTCCCCCCCCCCCATAAGTCTCTAAAGAATCTAGGGGGTAGAGGGCTACAACAAATTGTATGCTATGAAGGTACTTGTGAGCATTTAGGAAATCAAAGAACTATGTTTAGAATCCTGGCCACAGCTCTGCTGGAAGGCAGAATTTTGAAGACAATTTCTGTAGACCCAGATCAGCAAAGTCCAGCTTAAGTGAAAACTTAAAAGGTTAAACTTGGGACCCTGCTGTGTTCCTAAGATGGAGGATTACCATGACGGTGATAGATCATCACCTTACGATATATACACTTACACCCAAGACACACTCTGAAGGGCAGCCAGCGGCAATGAGTTTGTGGGTCAGATTTCCAGTGCTACACGAAACAAAACAAACTATCCTAAACACTGAGACATAAACAACTCACTATGACTAAAAAAGGGAGCAAAAAATACTTTTAAAAAATGTAAGCAAAAGAAAAAATGGTAAGAACAGTTCTTCCAAGTGGCACTCACGACTTTCTTAGATCCTTTATCTCATAGCTGCCGGGACTTTACTACATATCACCTTAAATATGGCTTTGGGTACATAACAAATATAACTGATTCTAAAAATGACCACTGAAATGTATTTTTTTCTGCAAAAATGTAATTTTTTTTTCCTGAAGAGGTGGCAGGGAAGAACAGAGGTAGTGATCTCATCCAAAAGGCAGAGTGGTTAATTTGTTAGGATTTTTAGAATGTAAAAGACAGTTTAACTAAACAATACTTGTCTGGTAAATCAACTTCTAAGATTTGGTTTCTCTATCTAAAAATGAAGAAATAAACTAATTTTTCTATACTAGTTAGTATTAAAAAAACCTTTTAAAATAAAAAAACCAGCAAATATTGTACTTTCTTACCAAGAGCTTTTGGAGAAACTGTATTGTCCCTTCCCCCCACAGCATTTAGCTGTGACCTTCCTGGCTGTATTGTCCCTTCCCCACCCTTCCTCTGGTGTTATCTCCGGCCTAATCAAGCTGCGGCATTCCTGGCCTACAGCCTCCACCCTTCCTCAGGTGTTATCTCTGGCCTATTCAAGATAACAATACTGCCTATTTCACCTCAGCGTGAAAACTGTGTGACTGAAAGCAGACAACCCAATGAGAAGATCTATGAACTCTCGGCCATTTGGGGGGCAGGGTGGTTTTTCCTAAGATTATAAATATTGGCTTAATGATAGTAAAGTCGGTCTCTGTGGGCAACTGTCCTCTTGACTCATTTCTCTTTCGCCCCCTTCCCGTTAACCTCAGAATTCTCTTCCAGGTAACCCGGTTCGTATGTGGCCGCTGGCGGCAACACTGTATCATAATACACATCCTCACACAGAAGAAGTGAAGCTCAGAAATGATGCCCAAACCATAACCTGAGCTCGATTATATCTTGGTTGTGTTTAAGAGAGGGTCTCACTTTATAGCCGTGCTGCTCTTGAACTCACTATGAAACACTTGCTTCAATCCTCCTGCCTCAGTCTTCTGAGGGCTGTTATTAAAGGCACCACCTTGCCCTACTCACTTACCTCGTATATGTGCAAAAGTGTATGGTGCATGTGCAAGCATATTCGAGTGTGCACACTTGTGCATGTGAGAAGAGACTGTCAGGTGTCCTGCTTTATCACAGTCTATGTCGCTGTGTCAGACCTAGAACTGGCTATGCAGATCAGAGTGGCATGGAGATCACTGCTTCTGCCTTGAGGGCTAGTAGAGGCCTGTGTTACCACTATGACCTACTCCTCTGAAACAGGATCTCTCAGTGACCCTGGAGCCATGTCCTAGTAATTCTCCTGTCTCTGTCCCCACAGTGCTAGGAATCGCAGACATGTACACATGTTTTGCTCTGTTTATTGTGAATGCTAAAATCCTAACTCAGGTCCTCAAGCTTGCACTGAAAGCACTCTGACCCTTAAGTCACCTCTCTAGTCTCCCATCTCATTTATCTTAATCAATGTAGAATTCTGGAATGAATAGTTAAAACCCACAGTTATTTAAAATGTTCAAAGCTAGCCCACACCCAGCCTGTTTTTATCTCCCTAGGTCATTATCATTAAAAGATAATATATTGAGGCCAGTGATTATGACAATGTTATAAAATTTAACAATCTCAGAAACCCTCTTTTATTTACTTAGGGTTCATTTATTTATTCACCCACTTACTTGTTTCTTTATAGGCAGGATCTTTCTACATAGCACTGGCTGTCCTCAAATTCATTTAGACCCTTCTACCTCTGCCTCCTGAGTGCTGGGATTAAGTGTGTGTGCCACCATGTCAATGCTACTTCAGACACCCTCTATCTTATTTTTTATTATGAAAAAATACTCAAATATACTTAAAACAGAACACTCACATAAACAAGTAACCATATCCCAGTTTTAATCTCTGCTTATATACATAACTATTTACATTATTTAATAAGATACTTTGGGGCAAAGCATTATATGATTTTTATTTCCATTTTAATTGCTGATTTTTTTATTTTTCTAATAAATTGGCAAAAACAGCAGCAGGTAGCAATGAGACAGGGTCTAAGGGTCTCACTGTGTACCTGGATAAATCTGGAACTCACTATTTAAACCAGCCTGGCTTTATACTCATAGAGATCTGCCTGCATTTGCCTCCCCAGTGCTGGGATTAAAGTAGGTTCTACTATATATGGCATACTTTATTATTTTTAATAATAATAGCTATTTTAAGCATATGAGAGAAAGAGAGACAGACAGACAGACAGACAGCAGACATACCACACACACTTTTTAAAAATAACAAGCTAGCCAGGCAGTAGTGGTGCATGCCTTTAATCCCAGCACTTGGGAGACAGAAGCCAGACTGGTCTACAGAGTGAGTTCCAGGACAGCCAGGGCTACACAGAGAGATCCTGTCTTGAAAAAAAAACCAAAAACAAAATAACAAAATAACACAACACTTCAGTGCAAGTCCCAATGAACTTACAAGTGTAGGTACAAACCTCCTTCCCAGAGGTACCAACTCTGTGCCTTATTGTGTCACTTAGAGACAGGCACACTAAGCCATAATATCTCCAAAAGCGAGTACATTGTAGCTGCCTTCAGACACTCCAGAAGAGAGGTCAGATCTTGTTACAGATGGTTGTGCTGGGATTTGAACTCACAACCTTTGGAAGAGCAGTTGGTGCTCTTAACCACGGAGACATCTCTCCAGCCCCCTCCCAAAGTAAGTAAACACTATAAATGTAACTTCTATTTTAAACCTAGAATTTCAAAGTTTTAACTTAGAAACCGACTCTTGACTATAGGTACCACTTTCCCAAGCACACAGAGAAACAGAAAGACAGCTTACTGTCCACCTAACAATCAGCAGGGTCAGTTAGGAGAGCAGGGTGCATTCCACATGTTCTGAATGGCACGTCCCAACATCTGCTTCCACTGAAGCCCTCGGCACTAGAAAGGTCTCTAAGCCAGCTCCTCCCCTCCCGCTGGGACAGCACAGCATGCTAAGTAAGTGACTCTCCTGTGCTAGGAGACTTTTCTAGGTTAAAATCACTTAAGGCAAAATGTGTCTTTCTGTAACCACCTCAGAAGGGGATAAAATCAAAGTCACAATCACAAAATTACATGTCCCAGCTACAGGTATGCTTTATGGCTCTCACTGTAAAAAAGTAATAGTAAAAAGCCAATAGCAGGCAAGAGTCCTCCACAGAACTGTGAGGTAGAGCGAGGTGGGATCAGGTGACTGGGAGAAAGGTGACAGGGCTCAGCAGGAAGAAGGAGCCTCAAACCCTTTAGGACATGCTAACAGATAGGAATATAATGGAATATAATAAATTTGGTTTTTGTTTTGTTTTAGCCCTGTCCTTAATTCTTGACTCGACAATTCATCATCCTAGAAACAAATCCCTCAGACTATTAACACAAGGTGAGGCTTCTACTTGAACTGTAAAGAATTCAGGGCCATCTTTTCTAGGTACCTAAGCAACCATGTTCTTTGATGGCTTGTACAGTCAGCACTGTGTAATAAACACACGTCTCCAAGGGCCAGACCTAAAAAAAGACTGTATTTCCGTCTTAGCAGACGACACAATTAACTGTTAATCACTAATGATCAGTACAGCAGAGCCATCCCCACAGCTGATTTGGCAGACTTCCTGATACCTACCAATAAGTACCAGCGCCTTGTGACGTTAGCTCCATGCCATCCACTGAATTGTAGCTATCATCATCCATGATCTTAGAAAGACCAAAATCTGTAATTTTTATCTCTCCACATGCTGTACCATTTACTAAAAGGATATTACCTAAAAAGATAAAAACCTTCATGAATAAATTGAGACTTCTTTATTAAAAGAAAAGACATACAAGAAGGGGACAAGTGAACTCTTTGGAATAAAACAGTCTAATCCTAACTTTGGGAGAATCTTTAGTGTCCACTGGAAACTTCTATTTTCTTAGAATTGCCTATTTAATGTGCCAAAACCTATGCTGCTCACTGGAAATAAAAATGACTTGCCAAAGTAAAATATTACTTGTACAGTTGATTTTAAAACGGAAGAAGAAAGGGGGGAGGGAAGGAGGGGATGGGGAGGGGAAGGGGAAAGAGGGAGAGAATTGGTGGGAAAATTTCACATGAACTTTTGGTGTGCTCTCTATGCTAGCAAGCCTAGTACAGCAATTTCAGGAAGGTGGGGGTGGAGAGCTATAAAGAAAACATTCTTGGGAATTAAAATGGTGCCACAGTGCCACCTATAGGCCCTATAACAGGAAAGTGTAGTGACTTTAGAGATAGAAGAGTGAGAGGTTAAGTTTAAAAGTCCTGCCAACAGAAGAGAAAGGCCAAGTCGACAGCTCCACATTAAAGGTGAAGCACACACATTAAAACAGACAAATCCACCTAACAAAAATAAAAAAGTAGGGGATAAAAAGCTGCTTGCCTCTTCCCGATGCCTACCAAGTTAAATGATAATTTAAAAAGATAAAAACTGCTTGGGTCTTAAGGAAATGAGGCTTATCACACCTGAGACCCAAGACAAACTGCTGCATGCTGTAATGGGAAAAAAACAAATGCAACTTGCCAAAACAGCCGTTTTTAAATGACATCATTAATTTCCTGGTTCAGCATACAAAGGCATAGTTTCTCCAGAGACTTTAATCTAACCCAGCCACCCACCTTCTCCTAGCACCAGGCGGCCCAGGCCTCCTTCCTTCCACACTTACCCAGGCATCTACAGTGAAATACTGTTAGGTCTTCTTGGCTCCTGTCAAATTCTTTGACTCAATAAAATTAAAAGTCACTTAAAAGACACTTAATAATATCTCCTGAAAGTCAGCCATACCTGGTTTGAGGTCATAGTGTATGATGGGAGGTTTTATTTCATTTAAGTACTTTAAAGCATTCACAATCTGCATAATAATGGATCGGGCTTCTTTCTCCGACATTAATTTGTGCTGTTTTAGGTAGAAGTCCAGGTCATTTCCTTCGCAGTATTCTAATACTGTACAAAACCTGAAGGCACACAAACCAGCATTTAACAGTGGAGTAAAAAGCAGATTAAAACTATCTAAGCCACTTTCAGCAAAAACTCAGGTATTCTATAGCTTCTGTTCCTTTCTTCTTTGTTCCTAAAACACTCTTCCGCATCAGCTGCCAGAAAGCTCATGAGGGCGAGGTACTTGCTCTTGGAGATGAGCTTCTGAATCTCCATATTGGCATCAGCTGTCCCAAAGTTCATTATGGCCTATTTCTTCTAAAAAACACTGACAGAACTATAATGTGTGATCTAGCCATCCTCTTATAGCAGGGTCTCCTCTGTATACCCATAGTACATGTTCATTATTATACAATGACCAATCACACAATTGTTCTTGCAAGTGTCCAATATACACTAAGGAAGAATCTAGGTTCTACCCAGGTCTCAAGAACTAGTTGTATACTATGTCTGGCAAAAGACTACACAAATGTGTCCATATGCTACGGATTCTTTTATTTATATTCATGCCAACATATCATTCATACTCCCATTTAAAATTGTACACCATTGTTGGCACTACAAGCAATGCATCTATCTCCCCAAGTATTCAAATTGATGTATGTTTCCTTGTACTATTTGAATATTCCTGAGAGATAAATACTTTTTTAAAAAGTATTTATTAAAAAATACTAACACACACTTGCAGAATCTCAGTACTGAACAGTAAACTAGATTTTTCATGACACCTAAAAGGCATGCTAATGCTCGGAAAGCCTATCTGAGATGCTGAAATGAGTCATACTCTTTTTCTTGGATATATGTCTATACACAGGCTGCTAGTCTGAGAGAGCTTCTGGGTAGATAGACCAAACTCCTGGACATCCTTAGGAGACTGAGGTAACATCTGCAGGCCAGACCTAAAGTATTTTATGTTCTCCCAACTCAGGCCTAACTTCAACTAAAAAAGTTTCCCAACACTAAAATATCCATAAACCCTGAATAAACCCAAAGGCTCTGTAGCTTACTGGCCTGTACATTGTTATACACAGGATTATCGAGAGGACCAAAGATCTCACACAAATAATTTCATTTTCCTAGTATTCAAAAAGGCTGAACCGTAAGATCCTCCCAATTCTAAAACCCTATTGCCCGGGAACCTGTGTTCCAATCCAGGAACATCTGCTTGCTGTACTCAAGGCCCGCTGGTCTTGTCAGTCTCCAGAGTGGGCTGAAGCTCTCTCTCTCCAACAGTCTGTACTCACTAGGACTGCTAGTGACACGTCAGCAGCAACTTGCACAGTCCCTAAGGACCAACTGCCACACTTTCAGGGACATTATGTAAGACTAAGCAGAGGTGATAAATCTGGCTGTAAGAAGGGAGGAACCACTGACACCTAAGTACAAATGTACACCTGGATTAGCACCATGCTAACTGAAATAAACCAGCCACAAAGGACCACATACTACATGAGTCCACGTGTGAAACTGTCCACAACAGGACTCCTAAAGGTGACAGAGAGCAGTGTCTGCTTAAACAGAGGAAGAGTAAAATAGAGAGGTGATAAAAGGTTCAGGTTTCTTTTGAGAGTGAAAACGTCTAAAATGATCTTGGATAATGTCTATACATATATGACACACATAAAAACCCACTCAACTGTGATGGATGGGTAATATGGTATATAAATTAGAATAATGCTAATTTTTTAAGTTGGTATCTTAATATTGGATATAATGGAAATATTTATGCCACATATATTGACAATTGCCTTATCTCTCTCCCTGTCAAGCCAGTTTTTACTAGCATAGAGTGCCCTTGTCCTTTAGACAAGGTCCTTTGGATCAAGAGATGTATGGCTGATCCAAATTTGAATTGTTATAATTATTTGCCTGTAAATTAATAAATTTAATTCACTTAGACAATATTTCCTGGGCCCAGATTTATGCTCTGTTCCACAGGTATTCAGTATGTCAGGAAAACAAGGTAAGGGAAAGGGAGAAGGACTTACGAGTCAGTGTCCAGTGAAAAGTAATCATAGAGCTTCACTATCCTGGGATGATCCAGTTCTTTGTGAATCCGGTATTCCCTGCACGCATGCCTGTGAACACAACGCCAGCATAAACAGAAAGCACTCGGCCTGCTCCTTAGAGCTCACCTGAACTTTTCTAGCACTTCCCATTCCCACATGTTCATTTGTTTGTTCCATTAGGATACATCTGGTCATCTCATCTAATCACTTTTTCCTCAATCTATTCTCACTAATCTTTTCTATCTAGCCACTGAGCAAATAAGAGGTGCTCAAATCTTTCTTTTTTAAAAAAACCTTTTCTTTTAGATTTATTTATTTTATGTATGTGAGTACACTCACTCTCCTTTAGACACTCCAGAAAAGGGCATCAAATCCCATTCCAGATGGTTGTGAGCCACCCACCATGTGCTTGCTGGGAATTGAACTCAGGACCTTTGGAAGGGCAGTCAATGAGTTTAACTGCTGAGCCATCTCTCTAGCCCGCAAATATTTCTTAAATGAATAGATGTTGACTCTTCTGTGACAACCATACCTCTTTTATGCTAATCCCCAATACTAAAAAGTACAGTCTTCTCTTCTAAAGTGATGCTTCCAAGGACTGGGAAGGTGGTGTACTGGTAAAGTTATTGCTTGCTGTGCAAGCATGGGGATCAGAACATGCACCCCAGCACCTCTGTAAATGCTAAGTAAGCATGGTTGTCCATCTGCATACTGGCCTTGGAAGATGAACACAGAGAAGCTCCAAATGGCAAGTTCTGGGTCTGACTGAGGCCATATCTCATACCATAGGTGGAAGAGTAATGAAGGATGATCACTGACATTAGTGTCTATCTCCTAAGTGCTGCAATTGTAAGCACGAATCACAACAAATAGCTTCACTTGAAACTGAACAAACAAAACAAAATGATTTTCTGAGGCCACTAGATATTCTGCAGGTAAGAGTCTTGCTGCCAAACCTGTTGACCTGAATTCAATTCCTAAGACCCACATGGTGGAGAACTGACTCCCACAATTTGTCCTTTGACCTACAGAGTGCTGTCGCACACACATACCCCTAACAAGTAAACTAAACATAACTAAAGAAGCTTTAAAACGTACCTTTCTAGTTCAAAATAATAGAACTATAAGCAAAGTGTATTATATATGTGAGATATGTAGCAGCCACACAAAGGATTTCAAAAGAGTGAGCAGGGACCTGAGGAGGTGGCTTCGTCAACAAACTACTTGTCTTCCAAGTAACACGGACCTGAGCTCAAAACAGCTGGGTGCAGGGGCCAATGGTTATGATCCCAGTGCTGGGGAAGCAGAGGAAGTTGGGTCCCTGGGGCTCACTGCTCACTGGTCCATCAGTCTCGCCTATTTGATGAAGTCAAATGAGAGACCCTGTCTCAGAAAACCACGGTGACAGCTCCTGAGGAACATATAAAGCTGTCCTCTAGTCTCTACATGTAGGCTCATACATTTGCACACACAGTATGAGGCATACACACACACACACACACACACACACACACACACACATTTACATCATATATTTATCAAAAGGCTTTAAAAGTGGTTCTTATTTATAGACAGCAACTAGAAACCACTTTAATTAGCACCATTTAAGATGTTTTGTTTAAGGCAGAAGTCAGAAAAGAGAAATTTTCTATTAAATAAATGAAGAAAAGTGATTGTTTCTGAAGCTGATATGTTCCAATATATTAAAAAGTACACATAAAGCATGTAACTTAAAAAAAGAAATAAATTTAAAAACTGGGGAAAAGAGGAACAGAAGCCTTCAAGTAATTAGTAAAGGTTTTCCCTAATGGACACTTTGGAGTTAATGCCAAAATGCTACTTTAAGTTTCACTGCTGCTTCCAATGTTTTGTTTCATCATCATTGTCTTCCTATACAGAAATGGCGGGCCCATACTAAGGTGGGGGAGTAGCAGACACACTAAGTGACGCATGGAGGACCAAGTTCCCTAGACTCTGGCTCCGTCATCACTGAGTGGAAGTCTAGAGGTGCATTCCTATGGGACACTGAGCACACACAGCCTTGTCTCCGAACCCCATTTCACCAATAGCTCTACTTAGGATTCAGTGCAATATTTTACCTTTGAAAAAATAAAATTACAAACAAAAAAACAGTAACAACTTGCAACTCTATGGTCTAAAGAGATCACTTTTCAAGTCACTCCAGTTAAGCAAGCTTCTAGACTATAATTACATGTCCCTTTGAATAACTTTTGCACATTTCAAAGTATAGACTATTTTCATCATAATGTACAGAAAACAAATGGCAGAGAACATTAAGAATGAAAGAGGTGGGGGCCGAGAGATGTCTCAGCAGTTAAGAGCACCAACTGCTCTTCCAAAGGTCCTGAGTTCAAATTCCAGCAACCACATGGTGGCTCACAGTCATCCATAACAAGATCTGATGACGCCCTCTTCTGGAGTATCTGAAGACAGCTACAGTGTACTTACATAAAATAAATAAATAAATCTTTAAAAAAAAAAAAATGAAAGAAAGTGCCATTCAAAGTTTTCATTACCTAAGCCAGGTATGTAGCATATCTAGTAACAGCAGCATTCACAACACCGAGGCAGGAGGAAAGGCATGAGTCCAAAGTTAGCTGGGCTACAGAATGAGCCCCAATGTAAAACAATTTACGTTGAAGTCCTCACTAACTAAACTAATACCTAAAACAGCAAGGTCAACACAGCCACAGCCCCTGCCAGGCTCTCAGGCTACTGCTTTGTCCTTCTCCAGCAAGGCATGGCCGATCTGTATCCCACACAATCAACATTCCAGTTAGCATCCAATAGATTAAAGGACTATAAGTAAGAAAGCAAGAGAAATTTATACACTAAAATGTATCCATTTTTCTTCTTATAGAATGATGTAAACAGATTTTGGGAATGTTTGCTTTTATATTAAAAAATTGAAAGGCTATTCTAATAAGGACATATGAATTCAGATATAAATTATTTTTTTGATTTTCTATATACGAGTGCTCTATCTGCAGGTACACCTGCATGCTAGAAGAGGGCATCAGATCTCAATATAGATGGTTGTAAGCATATGTTTGCTACAAACTGAACTTAGGACCTCTCGAAAAGAGCAGACAGTACTCTTAGCCGCTGAGCCATCTCTCCAGCCCAGAATAACTTAAATACATAAATAGATAAAAATTATTTTTACTAATTAAGACTGCTTAATATGTAATTTTCCTATTGTAGACATTTTGTTATGTTTTAGAAAATTACAGAAATGTAGCAGGGATGGATGATCAAGTTTGTTGTGCAGGCTCAAGGACCCAGGCGAGGACCCCTGGACCATGTAAAAAGCCTAACACAGTGACACTAGAGCCTCTGTGCTGGGGGATAGAGACACGGAGATCCAGGGATTTGCTGGCCAAGACACTTGCCCAAAATGGCAAACTCTAAATACAGTGACATACTCTGTCTTAAAAAAAAAAAAAAAAAAAAGTGAAATGGTTCATCACAAAAAAGAGCTTGCATAACAAATTATTATGTGATAATCACATTAATAAATTATTATGTGATAATTTGAGTTCTGTCTCTGGTACATACATGTTTGGAGAGATATGGCTCCTAAGACCTGTTTTCTGATATTTCACATGCATGTTAAATGTGTGCATGTTAAGCCACCCTAAAGTAGACAGTGGCTGAGGCCACTAGTTTCCACATGAATATACACATGTGCACAGGCTCCATACACCACCACCCCAGCTCTGTCTCACCCACACTTCACACAAATCAAAAGAAAAATAGTAATCTAATTTTCATAGTTTTCATTCTGCTGGTGGAAGAAGGGAAAGAGTCTGGTCTAATGGATGCTGTGCACTTATAACCCTGCTTGGGAGATGGAGGCAGGAGAAGTTAGAGGGCATTATCATCTACAAAAGCCAGCCTAGGATGTGGAAGACCCCATGCTCAATGCCCCTCCCCATCCCCAAAAGACAGGAATATAACTCAAAATGTAACAAAACAAGATGTCTTACTTTGTTTAAGGTTCTTTTTAACCAAATAAATTATTTTGCTCCAAACATAAGTGGGAAATATCTCCCATATAGAAAAATAATTTAATAAGACCTTACTAGGCAGGACCATGTTTACTAACACTGAAGCATACTTCCTCTTCAATGTTAGTCTAATGCTAAATTATCAAAGCACTATTCAAAATCTATTATGTACTTGACCCAAGTCAAGTTCAGAGAAGCTAATGACACTTAACCAACTCACCCAATTTTAAAAACAGATTTATTAAACTGGAGTAACAAATGGTTTATAAGCACCATGCAGGTGCTAGGAAATACACTCGGGTCCTCTGCAAGAGCAACAAGTGTCTTAACTAATGAGCCATCTCTCCAGCCCCAACTTCGTCTTATCATTGTTTATAGCATAAAGCTCAAAGCAGAATTTCCTATCACTTAGTTAAAATCAAATGTGGAAGTGTTACAGGTGCCACAATCCCGCCCCCAAAAGAAACAGTGAGAAAGTATGACACACAGTTCTAATTAGAAGACCAGAGTTTAGATAACGGCAGTGTCTTATTAGTCTATCCCTTTCTCATTCATAAGTATGAGCAAAAGTCTATGTGTATGTATGTGTTGTGAGTGGGGGGGGTGTCAAGGTGGTGCTGTGTGTGCGTGCGCGTGCGCGTGTGCGTGCACGCGCAAGTGTCAGGTGCCCTGGAAATGGAGTTAACAGATGGCTGCAAGTCAACCAATATGGTGCTGGGAACTGACCTCAGGATCTCTAAAAGAGACAGTGCTCTGAACCACTGAGCCATCTCTCTAGCCACTTCACTTGATCTAATTCCAGTAGAAATGAGAGAAAGACACCACTTAGCTGGGCATGGTAGCACATATCTAATCTTTCCACTAAGGAGACAGAGGCAGGAGAACTGCTGTTAGCTTTAAGGCCAACTTAGTCTACACATGAGACCCTGTCTCAAAGAAGTAGAACTAAAACTAAAACAGAACACCTCAATCTATAATCACTGAGGCTCAACCTACTGCCAAGTGTATTCCAGGAGGAACCAGGGCCTAGCTTTACCTCTGGAAGTCAGTCTGGTATGCAGTGTCACAGTTCTCTTAAGGTCAACCAAAAAGCTAGATCTGAGGCTATCACTTTGCAAAATATGTACAAGTCCCAGCATAGGAATTATGTTTTCAAGGTTGACTTGGTCCCTAGAAACAACTGTTTTCCAGTAGCCAATGACAGGCAAGCTACAGAACAGGTTCCAAAGATATCTAAAGGGTATTTGTAGAGAGATGCATATCCTAGATAAACACCATTAACCATTCTTGCAAGTCTCAATACAATAGAACAATTTTCACTTATAATTGGGTCAGAACATGTGGTTTCCTTCTCTGAAGTGTTCCTGGCATTCACTGCTGCGTGCCATATATTCCTGACATCAGGTGACTGGAATGCACTTTTAATAATGTATCTGGCTTCTCAGAAACATCTGGACTACAGCTGCTTGTCATGTGAGCTTGTGCACACAGGGAGTTTTACACAAGGCATTTATCATCCCTTGTTACCTCTGCCTAAAGCCTGCTTCTCTCACGCAGTGCTGAGTTCTGCTAGTGTGGAACAGAAAGACTTTCCAATTCCCTGGTGTACAATAGGTTTAAAGCAAGACTATTGAGGAAATACCTGACCTTCCTCTTATGACTTAGAAGTTAACTAAAAGGCTTCTTCAATCCCTACTATTTTTTTCTCCTCCAAAGTCTTATGAAAAAAAACAAAAACAAAAAATCTAAACAAAAAAGCAAGCCGCCAAGGCTATTTCTGTAACCAAAAGCATTTGGCACTATCAGAAGGGGCTTGTCTTCTCCTTTCAGGGACGGGACCTGCCTCACTCAATATTTGCATCTATCACAAGGAGACAAAACTGTTCACTGGGGAACACAACAGTAAATTAAATCTGGAGATTCCAAAAACAAATGAGCCATGAACTCCAGTGTTTAGAAGCTCGGGAGGGAATATGACAAATCCTGACATTAGTGGAACAAGAAACCCACAGCTGCATATGTAGTAACTATTCATTCCAAGGAAACCACCCTTTAGTCCTGCAATCCCAAGGACAGAAAAGGACTGCCATTTTACTAACATTCTCAAGAGAGGCAGTCACTGGAAGTAGAGCACTACAATCACATAAATTTGAGATATGCAAATGGACGGGCTAAAGGAAGAAAGAACACAATACTAAGGGGCTCAAGTCAAGCATGTGCCACTGAGGCACACTAAGGCTCCTTCTTTCCAGCCTCATTGTCTCCTTCCCAGTCGACTACAGACAGACAATGGTTTCTGGGGCCTAGTTTGCTGTAACTGTCTTTAGAGACAACAGGAGGAGTCAGAAGCACACTCCTCACCAAGGGGATGGCTGTGTTTACACTCAGCTTCTAATGGTCTCTGTAAGCAACAGTTTTATCACTTGAAACCATGGAGTATATTCTCTTTGCTGGGACAGTAAGGAAGATTAAAGACAGTAATTCATCCAAAGCATTTTCACAATGCACACACCCTACCTATCAATAATGTCTGTGTAAACATCAGACACTTCAGCAAGACTTACTTGTGGTAATTCTCCTTTTTCTCATCTCTCCAGTTTTTATTTAACTGGTGAATTTTCACAGCTACATATCTTTGCTCCGTTAGATCAAATGCCTATTAAAAAAAAAAAGGAATAAATTATATTCTGCATAAATACTAACAAGAATTACAGGGAACTCACTAGAAGCTTCTATTTAACAAATCAACCAACAAAGTCTAAAATACATTATTAAATGAAAGCATGAACAAATGGCACGACATGTACTTGCTCCAGTGTTGCAACCATCTTCCTGAAAATTGTGATTAGATAATTTAGAAGTCTCCAGACACACTGGCGCCATGGGATTTAGAGGACAAACTCAAGCAGACAGACAGCACAAGCAGACAGCACAAGCAGACAGACAGCCACCCCGTGTTCCCAGGCTTGCCCCCTCACCCTGATGTCATCCCTCCTGACCTAGGGCCTGCCTTCCTGAGGCTGTCTCTCAGCCCTCAGCTAGCCTAGACAACTCACATGCATCAACACTGTCTCTTTCCTTTTGAAATCCTGGGACACATACTGGCTGCTCCCATAGAAAACCCAGCTGGATATGGTCATTACTATGACCATTCACAAAGTATCAAAAAATTCAGTGTGTTGTGTTTACTAAAATAAGAACCAGAACCAGAAACAAAACAAAAACACCCAGCTTTACATTTGGTGCCAAGACTATGAAGTGTAAAAGTGGAGTCTTAATCCAGTAGTAGCACACCAGGCTGGGCAGGGCTTTCCTGAAGAGAATCTGCCAAGCACTGGTCCAGCAGCACTGCTCTTATCTGTGCACACACATGAACAGCATGCCTACAAACAACAGAGGTGGTCAGGGCTCCACGAGTCTTCCCACTGCTTCTCTAGGAAAGTAATGTGTAATACGAGGTTGCTTATAAAACAAAGGTCTTGCCATGCTGGAGCAAAATGTGTATAGCTTATAGGAGAAAAACCTTCATAGAAGAGAAACAATTTTTCTAACACTCTTAAGCATACACCCCATCATGGCTTTACTCCAAAAACCATTTCAAGATATTAAATTACACCTAGTCTATAAAAGCACTAATGCTTGTCAAATGCAACAAAAGGTGTAGAAAATCTTGAACAGAACTTATCTGTGGGAAGAATGATGTTTATAAAAGGAAAGGTTAGCATGGACCCTTCTTGATAAGGATGGAAAAGCCTCAAGCCTAGTAACAAGCATTGGTCAAAGCAAAAACTGTTTATAATGTTTGATGATTACTACACAGGTGATCTGAATAAGTCAGGTACATAGCTTTCAACACACTAATGATGCCCTCCCTGGCCACACCCTTTCTAAGAAGCTAGGACAAAACTATCTCATCAAAGCTCAACTATGTTATTTGCAAACAAAATGTGAGCTTGAGTCTGGGTGGGACTTCCCAGCATGGACTTTAGAAGCCTGAGTAAGTATAAGCAAAATGCTGAAATCCAATCAGCACTGCCCTAAAGGCACAGGCACAGTGGACAATGTTAACAGGAACACAATGTGAATGTACTTAATGCTACTTATATATACTGAAAAGTGATTAAAGCAGTCACATGTGGTGGTGTATGGGGAAGGCTGAGGCAGAATTACCAACAATTGGGGCCACCTTGAATTACACTATGAATTTAGAATCAGTCTGGGCTACAGTGTGAAAATATCATAAAAACAGGAAAAAAAGTTAAAAAAGGTAAATTGTATACTTATATCATCATAAAACAAACAAACAAATAAAACCCTAACATTTAAGATGGTTCCAGCATCACACTGTAATCTCAACACACAGGAGGCCAAGGTAGGAAGACTGTAAATTTAAGACAAGTCTGGGTTCCAAAGACCAAAAAATACATAAAAAATAATATTCAAGATGCTGGAGAGAGGGCTCCTTGGCTAAGAGCACTGACTGCTCTTCCAGGGGGCCCAAGTTTGATTTTCACCACCCACATGGTGACTCTGGAACAAGGGGTCTGACAACCTCCTCTGTCCCCAACAGGTACCACATACACATTATGTACCACTTGCAAAGCACCCATACACATAAAAATATTGTTTTAAATACAGAAAAAAAAAACCTAAATAAAAGAGCGAACATTTTAAACAGGGAAACCTGTCTGGGGTTCTACCCCAGGAACAGAATGGAGGCACAAGGCTTAAACCCCAGGACTTCACAAAAAAGGGGAAACAAAACACAGTGGTTATTGCTTCTACTTGAAGCAAAGGAATGTTTTACTCAGACTTCTCAACTATAAAATTTTGAACAAATAAACATAAATCATAACAGCAGAGACCATATTTCTATACAAGACAGGATTCTACAATTATAAAATCACATAATAAATCAGTTTTGCATTTCATAACCAGACATGAAAAATATGTAATTTGTTGGTGAACACAATGTGGGATTGTAGACATTTAAAGCTGGCTGCCTCTCCTACTTGTGGAAATCAAGCTGTAGATGCAGAGGTCAATATTCTGTGGGCCCAAAGAAAGCCTTTCAAAACGCAGTGCTCCAGACTGGAGAGATGGCTCAGTGATTAAGAGCACTGACTGCTCTTCCAGAGGTCCTGAGTTCAATGCCCAGCAACCACATGGTGGCTCACAACCATCTGTAATGGGATCTGATGCCTTCTTCTGGTGTGTCTGAAGACAGCTACAGTGTACTCATATAAATACAATAAATAATTGCAGTGCCCAGCACTCTGGAGGACACTTCTCTAAAGCAGGCTAGCTTCCATGTAAGAAACAATTTGAAGCCAGCAAGATGGGTCAGTGGGTAAAGGTGCTTCCTACTGATCATGACAACCTGTGTTTAATCTTGGGAAACATATGGTGGAAGAAGAGAATTTTATGTGTAATCCTCAGAGAACCCCAAAACATCTACAGATGTCTACACACACATATACACACAGACACACAAAATTTAAAAAAAAAAATTCTAAAAATATAATTTAACACATTTTGTTCAAAAAGTTTAAGACTCAAGTGAACACATACATACTCATTCTGAATAAATATGAATACACCGGGGAGGACAAAACCAGGATAAAATTCAACATAATTTATGACTGTTTTCTCTTATCATTTTATCTAATTTTTCTACCTTAAAAACAGTAAAGAGGGCTGGAGAAATGGCTCAGCAGTTAAGAGCACTGACTGCTCTTCTGGAGGTCCTGAGTTCAAATCCCAGCAACCACATGGTGGCTCACAACCATCTGTAATGAGACTGGATGCCCTCTTCTGGTGTGTCTGAAGACAGCTACAGTGTACTTACATATAATAAATAAATAAATATTAAAAAAAAAAACAAAACAGTAAAGAGCAGGCACAGTAGCTCATAACTTGAATCACAACACTCAGGAGGCTGAGGCAGGAGAATTATTGTGAATGTTAGAGCTACATGATTTACAAGCCAGCCTGGGCTTTAGGGGGAGAGCCTGTCTTTTGTGGTCACAAATTTATTGGAAGCAATTTTTCTAAAGATATTAATCTAAAAGCTTTTGAATTTAAACCAACAGATATCAATTCATAATTCTCAAAATTGGAAATTTCTACAAATTGGTATGACCCTCTCTTTGTATTCAGATGCTTGTACTTACCTTGTAAACTTCACTGAAACCTCCTCTACCCAAAAGATGCAACAACAAGTATCTGTCATTTAGTGTTGGGTGGTCTTTAAACCTGTGGACATGGAACATACTGCGGTCAGAGGCTGTCTTTCATACTCCAGCATTCCTGTAATAGCTCCAACTTTAAATAAACACCTCATTGTAGCCATGGCTGAGGGCTTGACAACTGACATCATTATAGTGAACTATGAGCACAAGTTACACAGCTGAAAGAAACAGCAGAATTATAATGAACAGCAGCAGCCGTTAAAGCCAGATTCCGATTCTTATCTCAGTAGCCACATCTAAACTTGTGGCTCATTTTGATCCTTTTTCTCACTATTTTAAAATTATATTAAGGCTCCAAGGTATTTTTATCTTGCCTTAAAAATAAAGTATTCCAGGTGCTCTACATGAATTCCTCTCCCTCCCTCCCTCCAGGGTCTTACTCTGTAGCCCTGGCTCTCCTGGAACTCACTATGTAGGTTAAGATGGCTTTGAACCCACAGAGATCCACTTGCCTCTAGTTCCTAAATACTGAGACTAAACGTGTTGGCTGTCAAACCTGTCTGAGTCTTTTGGAGCAGGGTTTATTCTGGCCTGGAACTCCCCAGCTCTTCTGCCTCAGCCTGCGGAGTATGTTTGGGTGACAGACGCACACCATCATGTCCCGCCTTTCTTGTTTTTGAGACAGGGTTTCATTATACTCCTGGGAGGCCTGAGCCTCCTGAATGCTTGGAATACATCTAGATAGGTCTGTGCCAACTAAACCAATTTGTTTTTCTCTTTAGATAAGTCTACTGTAAATCTAAGTCTAGGATACCATGTATTCCCCAAACAGATTCTTCCTGTACTGCATGCACTATAATCCCAGACTCTAGAGGCAGGCAGAAAATGAAAAAAGCTCAAGGCCAGCCAGGACTACATAATAAGACCCTATTTCAAAAAGCAAAATATAAAGACAGCTAGGGATACAGCTTGCACACATGCCTCATATGCATGATGCCTTACACTTCAACCCTAGTACTTAAAAAAAAAATCTTACAAACAGTATCCCAATTAATGCTAAAATTCCTTTATTCTGAATTTAATAAAGCAGTGTGCCTGTGGGGAAGAAATATTATTAAGGAGACTTAAATTAAGTAGACTCTTTAAATTTGATTCTTAATTTGGGCTCCTGTTCAAATTAACTTCATTTTTCTAAACTTGGTTCCTGATTTATGTATTCAAGACTATGGGGGCTGTCATGAGGATTGAGTATGAGACCAGAAGGGTACTTGAACTCCTTCTTGATATATAAAGTTCACAGTAAATGCTGTGCTGGTTCCTCCCAGAATAATGGTCCATGGTCACAGTGGTCAAACAAAGTACATGGTAAGAAATAAATGGAGAAGAATTAATTAGTGATAAAAACCATTTCCAGGGGTTGGGGATTTAGCTCAGTGGCCAAGCACAAGGCCCTGGGTTCAGTCCTCAGCTCTGTTAAAAAAAAAAAAAAATTCCCACTTGTAAGCTACTTTTCCCTAATTTCAGTCATAGAAATGGCTTATAAACAAAGGTGTGAATCTATAATTAATGTGGTAAATTTAAGTTTTATTAGTCTTACCTACTTAGAAAATGGATGTGAACTCACCTAATACTCTCTCTACAGCACTACACTGTGGCCAGGTTTCCATCTCCCAAGGCTACACAGATGTATCTTCAAATGCCGCAAACCCCATCTACCCTCACAGCTGGCAAGAGTTACTGTTCTAGTAAACTCTACTCATGTAAGATGCTATATGCACACATACATAACCTTATTCTTAATACAAAGATTAAAATTTTGTTCATAAAATTATATTATATCCTAAAAAGGAACTAAATACACTTATTTGGGGGAAGTAAAAACATCGCTCTAGACCATACACGTCACAAAATATTCAGCAATCTCCAGTTCCTTATGCCCCAAGGTGCTTACTGTGAGTTATCTTCATTATGTATCCTTTTTAGTTCCCTGATATGCAGATTTCTCACCCTTTCCAGCCTTTCCAGCTCTGCCTGGATTTCTGCTTCTTCCTAAAAAAGGGGAAAAGAAAACAGTTCAGAACCCAGTGAACTTTACCTTTGCATTTAAAAATAACGACACCTATTTCACTAGTAAAAAACACTAATAGAAGATACTCTGCATTCATCACCCACTCCTCAGATGTAACCACTGATAACTTCATGCATACACATACAGGCTTTTGCAAAAACCTTACAAAATTCAGGTTTATTGTCTAGTTTTATTCTTTGGGTACTGAATATACTCTATACTTTAAATTCCACTAACTTAACATCTAGAAAACTCTGTGTGTGTTTTACACAAAAACTGTTGGCTACCATAATCATAAATAGCATCTATAAATGTTTGTTTTTTTTTTACTTATGTGTGTGTGTTTTGTGTGTATGTGTGTCTATGTGTATGCCATATGTGTGCAGGTGAGAACAGGGGACAGAAGAAGACAACAAATCTTTGGAGCTGAATTTAAAAGCAGTTATGAGCAGCCAGACATGCTGGAAACCAAACTTAGATCTCTAAAAGAACAACAAATTTTCTTAACTGCTAAGCACCTGAGCTGCTGTATTAAAGAGATAAAAGAAAGAAAAGAAAAGAAAAGAAAGAAGGAAGGAAGGAAGGAAAGAAGGAAGGAAGGAAGGGAGGGGGAGGGAGAGAAGAAGGGAGGGGGAGGGGCAAACAGACAGACACAAAAACCTACATTCATGATATCTTGAGGCAAGAGATGTTAAGTCTGTGGTAAAGCACTTACCTAACATCTTTAAAGCCTTGGGTTCAATTTCTAGCCCACACCCCCTATCCCAACAACAACAAAAGACACACTTCATACTACATACATGTTAAAGTCTTGGGTTTAATCTCCAACATACACACACATGCACACATATACAGGTACACACAAACTAGCCCAACAACCCAAACCCATCTCCTATCACACACATGAAAATGGTAAGACACCCTGATGCTGTCCTTTAATCCTGGTATTTAGGAAGCTGAGACAAGAGGATCCTTTGTTCTAGGCCAAGTTGGGCTGGGCCATAAAACTCTCAAAAAACAAAAACAAACACCATGCCCATTACCGTCAATAAAAAGATTCTTTTTATTGAAGGATTCAGTGATATCACCAACAAATTCTTTTAAGTATTAGAATATTGACAGTACAATATATTTTTTAGTTACTTTAGGCAAAAAAAAAAAAAAAAAGAGCTGCTAATAACAAAGGAGTTCTTCCATCAATTTCAGACATGTTAGTCCCGTATATTTAATTTCTACTTTAAAGACAGTCATGTGGACAGTTCTATACAACAGACACATTTTCTACCAACACATCCCTGGGAAAAAACAAACTCTTGCTTAATCACTTGCACTGACTTGAAAATAAAAATCCAGCCATTAGACTACAAGACTGACAGCGACAGCAGCCATGTGTGACTCCTGCAGCATGCAAAGCTACAATTGTATTTGTCGAAATGACTAAATCATTTCTGTATCAAATGTAAAGTAGAAATTACATTTCTTAAAAAAGATTTTCCCACCATACTTACTTTCTTAAGATGACCTAATCTAAGTTTGAAGATTTCCTCTTGTTCATGGTATTCAGCTAAGGTTAACCTGAAAAACAATGGTAGCAATTTCAGTAAATTCTATGAAGTATTTATGTGCTTCCTTGAACAGAAATACTTAAATGTGCTACTAGAGTATATTTACATGTTGAAAATGACTAAAGCCAGGTTATTTTGAAGTCCTATGATCAAAAGGAAACTCTTAATTTCACATGAGATATAAAGAAGACTCAAAAGTTTGAGAGAAAAAGCGTGTAAGTTATATTTTTCCATTATTACAAAATGTTTAGTGACATTTTACATACATAACAGCTACCTAACACAATGCTGTAACTACAGAATAGAATGTTAGAGAGCACTGAAGAAAGGGCCAATGTGATGGACAAGCAGACATTCTCATTTCCACCCACTTCAAGCACACATCCTCTATCCCAAGAATAAAAATGAATTTTCTCCATTTTACCTTCCCCACATTCATCTCAAATGTTTAAGTGTCACTATTTACATGAATACTAAATTACCAGGACAAAGAGGATACCCATTCTCACAGAAAGGGCTACAAACTCTGGCTAAGCTAAGGGAAAAGGTAAGAGTAAAAAAGTAACAACACAAGCACCAGGACTGCTGCATTAGTCTACTGTGCAGAAACACCTGTATCTGCTACTCCAGTTCATTCCAAAAGGGGAGAAATGGAAGAATGAGGAAGAGGAGGAGAAGGAGACAGAGGAAGGGGAGACAAGAGGAGGAGAAGGGGAGTTAGGGGAAGGGGGAGGGGGAAGGGGAGGGAAAGGAGGAGGTGGTGGATAAGGGGAGGAGGGGAGAAGAAGAGAAGGGGGGAGGAAGAGGGGGAGGGGAAGAAGGTAGAGGGGGGGAGGAATAGGAGGAGGAGGGAACAGTTAAGAATTTAAAATTTCTCCATGCTTTTAACGGGTTCCATATCAGGAAGGGATAATGTAACCCACTCCAGAGGTCTGTGTTGGCTTCTGGTCAAACAGAAGATCCTGTAATTAAGAAGTAGACTGACTGCCTCCCAGCTTGGAGTTTACAGACTCCATCTGGTAACCACTCATGACATATTACTGGTCTAGTTTACTAAATCTAATTACTGTTCGGTGGTGTGTATTTGTGGCATGCATGCACACACACTCTACCCCTTCTTTTATCATTTTTAAGATAATGGTTTCATGCACCAGTAATAAGTAATTTTCAAGTAATATTGGAGGGTAGACCCCTCTGTATATAACCACAGAACTCATGAAAGAAATAAATGACTTGAGATGTCTAGAGAATCTTTCAAATATAATACTTGGAGTTTCTGATACAAAATATACTAGTTTTAAAATACTGTTAAATTAACATTAACAAAAGTGTTTCTCAAACTTAGTTTACCAGACATTTTTATCACTAAATTGAAATTTTGGCTTATTTAGGTGTTGTCTCCCCTGTATAAATTATGAACTCCTAAAACTGGGGTTGTTTCCTTTAAGATCTGCAATCCAGAAAAGGGCCTGGCATAAAATAAGCATCTAACATAGACTTACCAAGCACGTGTCAAAGGTAAGACTTCCTAACACATTGGGTATACATGGGGTGAGGACTGCAGTTAAGCATCTTTCTCACTGGAACAAAAGAAGATGCAGTTCCTGAACTTGTTAACACAGTTATAATTTAAGTAGCACACTTGGCATAGATTATAGGCTAATGTGTTTTTGTATATTGATATATAAACATTAAAAAGCAAAATAAGCCTTTTGTCTTTTTAATGTTTGTGTACATAATATTGTGTGTGTGTGTGTGTGTGTGTGTGTGTGTGTGCATCTGTCTCTCTGTCCTAATTTTGGACAAGAAATTTACTTTCAACTGAAGACAAAAGAGAAAAAGAAGAGAGAAGGATTTTCAATCTTTCTTGTGTATGATGTCAATGTAATAACTTTTGACTGACAGAAAAAGATGGCCACACTTCAAGCAACTAGAGCAGTGCTTCTCAGCCTTCCTAGTGCTGGGACCCTCTAACACAGTTCCTCATGCTGTGGTGACCCCCAACCATAACATTACTCTTGTTGCTACTTCATAATTATAATTTTGCCACTGTTATGGATCACAATGTAAACATCTATGGTTTTCATAGTCTTAGGCGACCCCTGTGAAAGGGTCTTACACCCTAAAGAGGTCACAACCCACAAGTTGAGAAATGCCATACTAGTGTTTTCCATAAATTTCTAGAACGAGGTGTGGGGCATGGGGGCAAGGGGATGGGAGGTGGGAAGAATGCTCATAAGCTCTTATAATAAAATATTCCTTTTGGGGGGGTGTTGGAGGCAGATTTTCTCTCTGTAGCCCTAGCTGTCCTGGAACTCACTCCATAGAACAGGCTAGCCTTAAACTCACAGAGATCCACCTGCCTCTGCCTCCTAACTGCTGGGATTAAAGGCATGTATCACCTGTCCAGTGTGAAGTATTCTTTTTATAAAATAACAATTACATTTTTTCTTGCCTTACTCTTTTTCATTTTAAAGACTTATATATCTATGGATGGATGGATGGATGTTTTAACTACTTATATGTCTATGCACTATGTACATGCCTGGTACCCTCAGAAGTAAAGAGGGCACCAAATCCCCCGGAACTAGAGTTACAGACAGTTGTCAGCTGCCATGAGAGAGCTGGGAAGCGAACCCTGGCCCTTTACAAGAGCAGCCACTGCTCTTACCCATGGAGTTATCTCCAGCCCATCTTGGCTTACTTCTAAGTTTGTGTGAACTTAGTACTCTTTTAGCCAATAAAGAGCATTCTAAAATATTAGCCAGATCATCTCCATAAGACAATACCAATTCCCATAAAATGATACAAATTTATCCTTAGAGCTACACATAAGTGAAAATTATTAGTGATATATTTATTATCAACAGGCAAACAAAATATATCTTGTCCAGAAATAACAGTCCTTTTCTCTCTCATTTCAAACTTTCTGAATAAAGAGCATGGCTATGAAAATCAGCTAACATAGCTTACATAGCTCTTGAGTTGGACAAATTCATTCACATGTCTATAAAAATTAATCTTTAAACCCCAGGACCTCTTTGTAAGTGTTTTCACAGATATCAACAAGGTACCTGTATTGGGAAAAGGGTATTTCATTTTATAGCACCAGGAACATACGTTTCATTCTCAGCTCCATTGGCCTTGCTTTTCCGTTGTTTCTGCTCATTGGTTGTGGGCGGGGCCTGGCCCATGGCAGGGGGTTTCCGCTTCGCTAACATTTTCCTTTGCCTTTCTATCTCTTCTCTCTGTGAATTTATCCTTTCCTGTTGCCTAGAAATATAAAGAGTATGGCACAGAAGGTAAATAAATTCCATTGCTGTGAAATTCATGTAAACAACTTTTCACCTGCATGTCTGACAGACTTCCTGAGTGCTAAGCATGCTTCATGGAACAGAGATTTGTACTTGCATACCAACTTTTCCTAATTTAATGTAGATTTTATTTTCTTAGCTATTAAAAGGGAATCTGAGAATTGTTCCTTTCAAGTCTGTAAGGTCCTAGCAGGTATTATCCACTTTCCCTCCCCTTTCAGTCATAACTCTCCTTAAAGTACAGGCTCTTTCCAAAAACTCTCCCACTGATTGTTTGACTCTTATACTCTGAAGGCTAAGTACAAATCTCTGTTCCTTAATCCTGGCAGTTGACTTACTTGATGAGGTTTTGGAAAGCATAACCATCTGTCCACTGCTCAGTAAAAGAGGCGCCATGCCGGACAGTGGTAAAGTGGCCTAACCGCAACCGGTCCTGCATGCTCTTATCTCTGCACGCCATCTTCTCTTGTTTTGACTGGAGTAAAAGGAACAAAACAAATAATAATTAGCAGTTTTACAAATTAGTAATTATAGTATTAACAAGGAAAATACCATTAATAAATTATGTATCATCTCAAAAGGGGAGAGGAGAGAAAGGATAGGAGAGGGGAGGAGGCATCCAACCCCTGAGATAAACTCAACAGAGACAAACTATCAAACTTATACTCAAAGCAATGAACAGTCAGAAAACATGTCCATATGATCACCTGGGGGGTCTTGGTCTACTGTACATGCAAGGAAAAAACTCTAGCTGTCTTAAGAACTTTATTCCTCAGAAATCCTACATTTTAATATGTTTATCTCAGTTAAAGTGTTGACAATGGCTGGAGAGATGGCTCTAAGGTTGAGAGCACTGACTGCTCTTCCAAAGGTCATTCCCAGCAACCACGTGGTGGCTCACAACCATCTATTATGGTATCTGACGCCCTCTTCTGGTGTGCAGGCATATATACAGGCAGAACACTGTGTACATAAAAAAATAAATGTTTAAAAAAAAATGACACCCATTAAAATACCTTAGGATATAGATTTCAGGCTCATTATCACTAACCTTTTCTATAAGGAGCTTCTTGCTCATGGTGACACATCTATTTAATCGTTCCTTGTATTTCTCTAGCATCTTTTGCTGTTCATCTATCTGTCGTCTCAAGTCACAGTTGGCCTTCAACGGGAAAAGATTTTTAAATTAGTTGTAAGAAGACTGAGTAGCAGAAAATACTTTCAAGGAAGAGAAAAAAAAACATTACTATTTGTTTTGTAAGTGTTATCTCTATAAAGGAAACACTTCACCCCTTTAATCAATCCTATGTTACCATGTAAGTGTTGCTTATGTTAGAGTTATTCTGTTTTTCAACGTAAAGGTTTTGATGGTGCTATGGAATCACTTGCGTGAGTATGCTAAACCTGTGCTGACTAAGGACTTACATTCTCAGCTTATTTCTAAAGAGAGAAGGAACATGAGTTCTCACGACTCTCCCCAGAGAAGCCCAGACTTTCACGCCCACGCCAATCAGAAATAAGAAGATCTTGCTTCAAGAATGAGAATGTACATACAGTTAATTTAGCCGTGGTCAGAATCGTACAGCATGGGCTAAATACTTTGAAAACCTCAGGGTTCCTAAAATAACAGAGAGGGGAAGAACTACTAACCCAAGGCCAAATCTGGCTTCAAAATTTCTGAATTTAACACTCAGTTATTAAACAACAAAATTTGCTGACTTCTTTCAGCTTAAAAAAAAGGAAGAAAAGAAAAAAGATAGAGGGTGGGGGAGGCCATGTGTGGGTGTTTTGCCTGCATGTAAGTCTGTGCACCACATACCTTAGGATATAGATGTCAGGCTCATTGTCATTAACCTTTTCTATATGCAAAGACCAGAAGAAGCCACTGGATTCCCTGGACTGGAGTTACAGACACTTGGGAACCACCACACAGTTGCTAGGAAAGCAAACCTGGGTTTCTGAAAGACCAGCAATTGTCCTTGACCACAAGCAATCTCTCCAGTGTCATCTCTTTTGTTTAAGACAGGAGCTCACCATGTAGGATGTACTAGAAATATTACACACTAGGCCTTAAAATACAGAGATCTGCCTTTCTCTGACACCCAAGTTTAAAGGTGTGTGCCAGCTCAGATCCGGTTCTAAAGCAGCCTGTGTGAGACAGCCTTCCATTCTAAATACAGGAGTTCTAATACAGGCACAGCTGTTATCACTGCAGAATCCTGTAGACCATATTATCAAAGGAAGAATCTTACTGCACTTAGGTAAGTATGACTATCTAAACAAACGTCTATACAAAATCTAATATACTTCTGGAAGGTGAATGTTCTCTCCAAGTCTGTGGCAACTTAAAGTTGTGGTTTCTAACACTGATAGTTTCTAGGAGTCCATGCTGGGAGTAGGACCTGGCTGACAGTACCCAGGGCAGTCACACCCAACACCTTACAAAAGTGGGGAACTCATGATGAATTCTTATTTCTTAAAAAGTAATAAAAACAATATAATTTTTTTCTTGAGAAATTGCCTAGATCAGATTGGCTTGTAGGCATGTATGCTTCTAGGTGACTGTCTTGATACAGAAGACCCGGACCAAAGTGAACTCTACTGTCCCTATGCAAATGATCCTGAGCTGTGTACGAAAGCTAATTACACAGGCCAATGAGCCAACCAACAAGCAGCGTGTGTTTACACTTCTAAACTACTTCAAGTTTCTGCCTTTGGTTTCTGCCCTGACTTCTTCCCTCAGTGCATATCGGAGCATAAGTCAAATACACTCTTTCATCCTTTATGTTGTTGTTGGTCAGAATGTTTTTGTAACAACAGAAAGAGAACGGAAGAGGTCCTGAGTCCAATCTCTAGAAGATAAGCAAGGAATCTAGTCTGAAGAAAGGATCACGAGTAGGTAGAAGATCAGGGTGAAGGACAAAGGGACTTAAAAAGGAAAGCCAAGTCAGGGCCTCAGGTTTTCACACATTCCGCCATCTCAATCTGGGTCTCTCTAACACTGCCCTGCATCCCAGAGGGGGGAATCACATAGACAAGTGCTCTACCACTGAGCTATACCCATAAACCCACCATCTTGACAGACTATAAAGAAGGGAAGTAAAGTCATAATCCTTGTTGAGTCCAATTTCTGAGTCTAATGCCCTCTTATGGACTTAAAGGGCAACAGGAGCATATGTGGTGTAGGCAAAATACCCATACATAAAGTTGAAATAAAAAATAAGTAAAAGCCGGGAAGAGGTGGTGCATGCCTTTAATCCCAGCACTTGGGGCAGAGGCAGATGGATTTCTGAGTTCGAGGCCAGTCTGGTTTACAGAGTGAGTTCCAGGACAGCCAGGGCTACTCAGAGAAACTCTGTCTCGAAAAACCAAAAAAAAAGTAAAAATAAATGATTAAATACTAAATCAAGGAAAAGTGGGGGGGGGGGGGGGAGGAAGAGAAAGAAAGGTAAGTGAATACACACACACACACACACACACACACACACACACACACACACACACACACACCAAGGGAGTTGGGCATGATAACACTGGCTTATTATTCCAGTACTTGGGAAGCAGTAACAGGAGGATTACAAATTGAAGGCCAATCTAGTCTACCAGTGGGACTCAGTCATGTATACATGCACACATGTGCAGAAAATCAAAGATCTAAAATGAGCCGAATGGTCCATGTAAAAATAGCTTTTTAAAATGTAAGAAATGGGACTAGAGGTGGCTCAGCAGTTAAAAGCACTTACTGCTCTTGTAAAGGACCCAGACTCAATTCCCAGTACCCACACAGCAGCTCACTACCTACCTCTGGTCCTAAGGGATCCAGTGCTCTCTTCTGACCCCCATGATCTCCTGCATGCATGTGTTGCACATATACAAGCTCACACACATACATATAGGAATAACCAGTAAATCGCTTAACACTATGAAAGCCAGGTATAGTGTTGCACATTTTTAAATCTAACACTCAGAGGAGGCAGAAGCAGAGACAGGAAGATCACTGAAAGCTTGAGGTTAGCTTAATCTAGATATTGAGCTCTAGGGCAGTCAAGCAACAGAGAAAGACCATGTCTAAGAAGAAAAAAAAAAAAAAGCAAGAATATAAAAATGACTATTTTCCAAATGGCAAAAATGTGAAACTTAATCCAATAGTTCTATATGAACTACAACTCCACATATTTGCTTCTCAAACATAAGGCCAAATATCGAAATACTACACTGCAAATTCTCCAACTTAAGGTATTCAGACTATGATTCCAGTTCCTCCTCAGGCGTTCATTATTCACTGTGGTAATTGACTATCCACAATGTGCACGTGGTCCAAGTACACTGAAGTGCTGCTTGTTATAAAGTCTCTTACATAGTCTTATACTTACTCTTAATAAATCATCTATTCTTCCTTCCTTCTTCTCTAAGTCAGAGTTCTTACTGTTTTCTAGTGCAGATATTTTTTCTATTGTGAGGTCAGACTACAAAGACAAAAGCAAACAAATTTAGAATCAGTCACAAAACATTACATGCGATCACATGTTCCTTGCCTTTATGGAAGAAGCTCTTGCAAACACCAATAGCTGGACAGATACCTCGGGAAATGAAATCTACTTTCCTCATCCCACCCTCCAAACCTTAGCAACATCCACAAAACTTGTACTGTAATAACATTACTTCTGGAATTAACTATACAAATTCTCACCATACTGTACATTGAATAAAAATTATATAACACCACAGAACTAAAATCAGATTTGACTAGAAAGGATTTCAGGAGACAGGATCCAAAGTTTCAAGGAATAAGTGTGCCCTCTAGTGGAAACAAAGAAAGTAGAAAGGAGAAAAAGTTCTAAGTACTCAACTATCTACATCTCAACGTCCAACCACTAGTGGTTCCAATAAAATGAAAATCTTTTATATAGTACTTAACTGACAAGCATCCTGTGTTGAGAGGAACACAGACAAGAACACCCAATGAACTAACTTAGAAACACAGTTGGAGCAAAGATCTACTATCCTTTTCAAATATAATTTCCTTTTTTTTCTTTTTCATTTCCTTACTTTCCTGGGACAGCCTGAAACCAAGATCCTCCTGCCTTAGTCTTCCCACGGCTGGGATTTACAGGCATATGAAACACTATGCTAATGTTTAGAACAGTCTCTGTTAGAAAACTTCTCAAGACTGTTTAAGTAAGAAATTTTGTTGGTATAACATTTTCAAAGTACAAGTATTAAAACTACTTTCTTAAAATTAACACTTATTGAAACTCAACTGTCACCACTGCCCAAGGCAATTGGAATTACTCTAATTTTGCATTATATTAAATGCGAACAGTAGAACCATAATTTACACCTACGCCCAGAAGCCTTCAAAATGTATGTTCTTGTCTCCATACCATGCTGTAGCAAAATCATGTCTACCCCCAACATATCACAATGGTAAAGAAAAGCCTGCTAAAATTCCTTCCTATGGACCTCAAATAGTAAATAATAGGGTAGAGTCAAAGGTAAAGGAAAGAGTTACAGACTTTCTATGTGGTTAGGTCTATTCCTGAGTACAGCTCCACAGTGTCCCCAACCTACCTGGGTCTGTCTGTGCTGGATGGAGATCTGTTTTTGGGAGCTGCAAGAATGTTCTGTATTGCCAGAACCCGTAGAAGAAGGACTGTTTTGTTGAGCCTATAATAAAAGTATTACCAATACATTACCAATCACAGGAGAGTTTTGCATCTTTCTCCACAAATGTGTATGAATAAAAACATTTACCTCTTTATACAACAAACATTTCTAATGTAAGCCAGAAGTCATGACCAAGAGGAAAATAAAACAAGTTAAATATAAGATGCAAAAGCTGGATATGGTACCTTCACGATTCTGAAGGTAAGCTTTAAATAATCAAATCATAAATTATTTTATACATAAATTACAGATAGGGTAGTTATTCTTATAATTTGTTTTGCACGTATGTTTCATGTGCCTCTGTTAGAAAAAGTGGGCGATGTATACAACACAGGGGACACACAATCCAAGTAGAAAGGACTGGGAAATGAAATTGTAAATGGCTCTGCTAGTTAGAGCACTTATTGCTCACACAGGACCTGGGTTCAGTTCTCAGCAGCCACACCAGGTGGCTCATAAATCTAACTCCAGTTCCAGGGAAGCTGACATCCTCCTCTTCTCAGGTACCTGCATGCACATGGTGCACATAAACTCACACAAGTGTGCAGTGTGTACATACATACTGACTCAGAGCGAGTGAATGAGCAAGCAAGATTTAAGGAGAACAAAAATAAATAAATGAAGCTTTAAAAAGGAATTGGAAATACTCATAAAAGTCTCATAAGTTCAAAAATGCCCATGAGCAGAGAAATATTTAAAATTCTGGGTTGCTCTGTAATACTTCTACTTGCTGACTTGACAAACATATTTTGTTTATGTGTACTATATATGTATATAACGTGTGTGTGTGTGTGTGTGTGTGTGTGTGCGTGTGTGTGTGTGTGTGTGTGTATGTGTATGCCAGGTCAAAGTTGAGTGTCTTCCTCTATCAAAAAATAAGGTATCCACCTTGCATGCTTCAGGGATCCTCTTGTCTCTGCCTGTCCAGTTCTGTGATTATAGGGGTACCATACCTAGCTTTTTACATGGATATTGAGGATTTAAACTTAGGTCCTGGTGCTTGAACATGGCTTTCTAACAGAGTCATTTCCCCAGATCATGTTTTAAATGACACTGTGTGGTGGTGTGTGGGTCATTTGTTGTTGCTTTGGTGGTGCTAGGAACAAAAACCCACCTCGCATATGCTAGGTAAGTACTTTAGTACTGACAACTTCAGCCCAAAGTATTTTTTAAATCTATATGATTTAGCCAGGCAGTGGTAGCACACACCTTTAATCCCAGCACTTGGGAGGCAAAGACAGGTGGAACTCTGAATTCAAGGCCAGCCTGGTTTGCAGAGTGAATTCCAGGACAGCCAGAGCTATACAGAGAAACCCTGTCTTGGAAAAAAATAAAAATAAAAAAATAAAACAAAAATACAATTTAGGTGTAATATAATTCAACAATTCTGTAATTCATTTAGGGTGGTTCTTTAAATCAAGGTTCACCTAATATTAGATGATGAAAATACAATTCTACGAGCTCAGAGACTGCAATGCTTCTAAGTATGTAAAGGTAAGGGTCCCGAAGCTTTTCTTAGTGGTAGAGTTTGATTAGCATATGCAGGCCTTGGGTTCAATGGCAAGCCCCACAGAAGAAGACAGAGAAGACAAAGAGGTTGGGGACAAGGAGGAGGAAGATGTCAGTTTCTTCCCATAACTTCTGTATATTCTTTTATTGCTGTTCCTACTTCTGTGTTAGACAGACTGCAACTGCCCTCTACTGAACAATCACTATGAGCTTTAATGCCACTGTGATGCACAATCCTTATTTAAAACACAGGCTGAGGCTGGGTATGGTGATGGAGACCTTTGTTCCCAGCACTTGGGAGGCAGTGCTGAGTTCAAGGCGAGCCTGATGCACGCAGTGACTTCCAGACTGTTCAGAGCTAGGTAGATATAGATATATAAAAAGAACTTGTCTCACAACCACATCAGGGTGGCTGAGGAGAGGACTCGGTTGGTGAGGCGCCTGCCATGCATCCATAATGACTCCATTCGGATCATCACTACACTACGGAGAAGCAGAGCACGCTAGTGCTAGAGCCTGCCTGTAATCCTAGCTCCCAGGGGGGCAAAAAGACACCTAAAATCTGAGCTTGTCAATCAGTCTAGCCAATTGGTGATCTCCAGGTTCAGTAAAGCATTCAGCTTAAAGTGATTGCTCAGTAGGTAATAGTTATATGTAGCCGGGCAGTGGTGGCGCACGCCTTTAATCCCAGCATTTGGGAGGCAGAGGCAGGCGGATTTCTAAGTTGGAGGCCAGCCTGGTCTACAGAGTGAGTTCTAGGACAGCCAGGGCTACACAGAGAAACCCTGTCTCAAAAAAACCAAATCCAAAAACCAAAAAAAAAAAAAAAAAAAAAAAACCCAAAAAAAAACCCAAAGTTATATTTAACACAATAGTATGAGCAATAATAAAAGAATATATACAAGTTTTAGGCTGAAATTGACATTTTCCTCTCCCTCTACTTCCCTAACTTCTATTCCTTCTATCTTAAAAAAAAAAAAAAAAAAAAAAAAAGAGGTGGAGAAATAAGAAACAACATCCAATATCAATATCTGGCCCACACATGCACCAACACATGTACCTGTGTACACATACAAACATGCATACATGCATACAAAAATTCCTATTAAAGTGGTGATTATTACCTTTATTTTACAGATAAAGAAAATTTAAGTCAAACCTAGCACTTATGAAAAGTTATCAAGCTAGTTAAATGAAGTATATAGAACTGGGGGGCTCTGTGCATTCATAATAATTGCTCTCAATGACAAAGAGTAGAGTATTAAGAAGCTAAAAAATTCATACAAATTAGGCTTCATTTTCTATGATGATGATGGTGACGATGTGTCTTAGATTCTGGGATCCTGGAGTTACGAGTGTTTGTGACCTGTCCAATGTAGATACCTGAAACTAAACTCTGGTCCTCTGAAAGAACAATGCTCTTAAGCACTGAGCCATTTCTCCTCACATTGCCCAGTCACAATCTTTTTATATATATATACAGATTTTATCTAGCATATAGACATATAATAAAAAATGTATTAGAATATATAGAAAGACAGGGTTTCTCTATGTATCCCTGGCTAGACTCAAACTTCAAACCTTCTAGCCTCTAATTTCTGAGTGCCTAGATTACAGTTGTCTATCACTCTACCTGGTCTACAAATAGTCCCTTTTATGTATTCATGTCATAACAATTTATTGAGTACCTGCAATGTCTCAGCACAGGGTGAAGAACTATTAGCATATGGGCAAGGGAAATAAACAGAATCTACACCCTAGAATACCTAAAGGAGCTTATAATTAAAAGAAAATTTTATCTGGTGGTGCAGGCCTATAATTTTAGCTATTTAAAGCCAAGGCAAGAGAATTACAAGTTCAAGGCAATGTAGGCATTTTAATACCCCTATATCAGAATAAAAGGAAAAAAAATGAAAAGTGTGAATATGTTCAGTTATTGAGCACTTACCTAGGAAGTACAAGGCCCAAGGCTCACTACCCAATACTGAGAGAAAAAGTAGGCACTCAATAAATATTTGGTGGAATAAACTATTGACTGGGCATAATAGCTCATGTGTGTAAACCCAGTTTATGAGAGAGGTTAGGGTCATAAGTTCAAGTTCATTTCTTTCAATGTTACTAGGGACTACATGAGACCATCTCTTAAACAAAACAACCCATGCTGGGCAGTGGTGGCACACATCTTTAATCCCAGCATGTGGGAAGCAAAGGCAGGTGGAGTTCGAGGCCAGCCTGGTCTACAAGAGTGAGTTCCAGGACAGCCAGGGCTACATAGAGAAACTCTGTCTTGAGAAAACAAACAAACAAAAAACAAAACAAAACAAAACCCAACAATGAGTGATAGAGTTTGTACTCTATATTATCTATCTTATTAAAATTTAAAATGACAAAAGACAGAAAGGAGAACAGTGGGGTAATGGATTCTTAGTCAAATAAAAACCTGAATTCATGCCAAGTACTCACACAAAAAGTTGGGTATAACAGTGCACCCATCTGTATACATCTCTCTCTCTCTCTCTCTCTCTCTCTCTCTCTCTCACACACACACACACACACACACACACACACACACACACACACACATTTTTTTTAAACCAAGAGAAAATACCTACACAGTTTTAAAGGAGCTTTCAAAGAAACAATAGCTTGGCATTGAGAGGCTGGAGAGATGGTTCTGTGAGTGGGGTGCTTGCCAGGCAAGCGTGAAGAAGCTAAGTGGAACATGCCTGTAGCCCTTTGTTAGGGACAGACACAGAAGGGTTCTGGAGGTTCACCAGTGAGTCTTGTGAGACCTTGTCTCAAAAGAGACAGACACAGACAAAGACACACCGAGTCAAAGAAGACGTCCCAATATCAATCCTAGCCTTTTCATGTACTCATATGGACATACATGTCCATATATGCAGACAAAGAGTTAAAACAAGATCCACTAGACCTTGACAACAAGAATTATTTAATTCAATGAAAACTAATTCAGTAACTACAACTGTTTCTCTCAGTGAATCCAATAAAAATCATCTGGCTTTTGCAATGCCCAACAAAGAAACAATTGTAATATTTTATGTTCCTTAATTGTTTTCATGTCTTAGAATAAATCACATAACAAATTTACATGACAAATTTATACACATATATATGAGCATCTGAAAAGATTGGGTGAACAAGATTATGTTAAATGTATCCTTTTAAAGTGGGGAAAATGGAACTAAAAGAAAGATTTACTTCACACACATACACACACAACACACACAACACACACACACAGTAGCTGTTTCCAGACACACCAGAAGAGGACATCAGATCCCATTACAGATGGTTGTGAGCCACCACACGGTTGCTAACTCGGGTCCTCTGAAGAGCAGTCTGTACTCTTGACTGCTGAGCCTTCTATTCAGCCCTGAAAAATGGAACTTTTTAAAGACTGTAATGGCTGGAGAGCCGGCTCTGTGGTGAAGAGCACTGGCTGTTCTCCCAGAGACCTGGGTTCAATTCCTAGCATCACATGGCAGCTCACAACCGTTTTTAAATCTAGTTCCAGGGGAATATCCTCCTTTGTCTCTTCTGCAGACAGTACCTGCCTGTGGTGCAGACATACATGCAGATAAAACACTCAAAAACATGGACTATAAATACATCTTCAACTCGGTGTGGTAGTTAATGCCTTTAATCCTAGCACTTGGAAGGCAGATCTTTGAATTCAAGTACATGGAGTGAGCTGCAGTTCAGCCAGAAGTACACAGAAAAACCCAGTCTCAGAAATAGGTAGGTATATAGGTTGGTAGGTAGGTATGTAGGTAGATAGATGGATAAATAAATACTGATTGACCGATTACATAAGAGACATTATCTGAAGCAAAAGTGAAAATCTCAAATACCATCTGTCAGCAGTGGCAATCTTCTCAGAGAGCCTCAAAAAAGACTTGCATTTTCCCCATTATTTTAAGGTTTTGTGAATTGTACAAATGGAGTATTTTTACCATTTAGAAGATTATATACTATGACCTAACATTTCCTATTTTAAACATGAGATTACATAATAACTTAATATCCATCTTTGAAGAGTGCTTGCCTAACAAGATAAGGCTTAGCTGGGGGTGGTGGCACACACCTTAGGTCCCAGGAGGCAGAAGCTAGTGGATTTCTGTTTGTGATCAGCCTGGTCTATATAGTGAGTTCAAGGACAGCCAGACTTATCTGTAATTTTTACGGAAATAGACAGTTTTCCTTGTTAGCACAAACACACACACACACACACACACACACCCCTCCTTTTATTATATGGCATTCCAACTTGTAAATGCATTATAATTCATTTTACCAATTCCTTTATGAAGAATGCCCTTACTAATTTATGTAACATGTAATTACATTGAGTTCCTATCACAGTAAATTTCACAGGACACTGGAGATATAAATATAGCAGTTTTGACTTGACAGCTGACATTGCAGAGAGAGTAAAGAGTCAGACACAGTACATTATCCTGCAGCTAAGCAAGTGATAGGAGTCAGCGGGACCTAAGAGCTAGTTAGGGGAGAGGAAGCCAGTGAGGACTTACTTTATAATGTCTTCAAGCTGGGCTTCTCTAGTAGAGTCCATTGAAACAGAGAACAGAAGGTGTGTTGACATCTGTGGGGAAGAATGCTAAGGCAAGGCCAAGTGTAAACTAGGTATGAAGGTACAGACCTCTAACACTAGCACTTAGGAGGTGAAGGCAGGAGGAACAGGAGGTTAGCCTTGCCTACATAGAAAGTTTAAGCTAAGTTGGAATACCCCAAGACTGTTTTAAAAACTTTACCATCAAAAGTGCAAAGGCTTCAACTAAGAACAAAGCAGGTAGTACTTGAAAAACAAAGTAGACAGTCTGAATGTGACTTGGTAAGAAAAGCAGAACAGAGACGGAGGCAGGAACAAGCCAGGCGGGGCATCTTAAGGACTTCTGAAACAGAGAAGGCACATATGGACTTGGGCTTCAGTAGTACTGGGTGCTATTGAGAAAAACTGAAAGAACAAATATAGAGGCAAGGAGTCCAGTTAGGCTGAAATCTCAACAGGCGGATAAAGATTTCAGATACAGTGGCAGTAGTGAACAGAAGGAATTCAGGGCATATTCTAAAGGTAAATCATTTAAGATTTACTGCTCTGGCTGGGCAGTGGTGGTGCACGCCTGTAATCCCAGCACTCTGGGAGGCAGAGGCAGGCAGATTTCTGATTTTGAGGCCAGCCTGGTGTACCGTGAGTTCCAGGACAGCCAGGGCTATACAGAAAAACCCTGTCTCGAAAAAAAAAAAAAAAAAAAAAAACAACCAAATCCAAAAAAAACAAAAAACAAAGAACAAAAAACAAAAAACAAAACCAAAGATTTACTGCTCTGGATGTGGGGTAAAATACAGAGATAATAATGTTTTTTAGGCAGAAATAGAGGAAGGGCAGACAATACTGAGATATGTAAATCTGCAGAAGTGAGTGCTGAGTGGGGAGTTAGAATGCCAAGACTCTTGGACAGAACAAGAAGGAGATGCTGACTAGACGGGGCTGACTGTGCAGGTCTGGAACTCAGGGCAGAGATCTGACTACAGATAGACTCTTGAAAGCCTTTTGCACACAGGTGACAGGTTTTAATGACAAAGTAGGTGAGATTAAGTGGAAAGTGGAGGTAGATAAAAGAATCTTTAGTTTGAGTTCTACAACATTCCAGTGTGGAGACAGAAGTGAGGAAGACAAGAGGCCAAGTTGAGTGTGTGCTGGCTAACAAACTGCTGTATAGCTCTGACTGCTCATCTCTAGATTTAGCAATGTGGAAGCCACACACGTAGGAACACAGTAAAGGAAAACTGTTTCAGACTTTTGTAATTACAAACAAGAGCTGGCTCAGCAGTTAAGAGCACTTGGTACTTTTGCAAAAGACCTGGATTTGGTTCCCAGTACAGACAAGGTGGCTCACAGCCAGTCTGTAACTTCAGTAGGAAAACTGACATCTACTCCTGACCTCTGAGGGTAGCAGACACATGTGGTGCAAATACATGCATGCGGGTATAACACTCATACACATAAACTAAATAAATCTACAAACAAAAAACCCCACAACAATTATCTCTGTAGTATTGTAGGAATAGAATTTGTAACCCAAATATATACTCAACACAAGTACATTACCAATTTCTCCAAATAGCTGCACCAATTAATACAAAGCTGTGAATGTCCTTAAACTAAAACCTAAGTAGACAAATATCAAATTTCTAATTTTTAAGATTTATGAATTTTTATTGTATGAGTATGTATTATATGTATGTATATCTGTGTACCACCCATGTGCCTGGTGCCCTCTGTGGCCGGCAAGAGGGCAGTGGATCTCTTGGAACTAGACTTACAGAGGACGATGAGCTGCCAGGAGGGTGCTGGGAATCAAACCCAGACTCTCTGTAAAAGTAGTATGTATTCTTAACCCACTAAACCCAAAGTAAAATTTCTTATCTTTGTTAAAAGTCATCTTCTTAGCCAAATATGGTTGTGCATGTCTCTAATTCCAGCACTCAGGAAGCAGAGCAGGTGGATCTCTGAGTTCAAGGCCATCCTGGTCTACAGAGCAAGTTCCAGGACAGCCAGGAATACATAGAGAGAGACAATGTCTCAAAATACAAAAGCAAAAACAACAAAAAAGTTATCTTCTAATTATTATAGTTCTTTATGGCCTGAATTTTGAGTTATTAGGCATTTGGCTTCTTCTGTTCCCTGCCTATCTTTACTGATTTACAATAGTTGCTGTGTATATATATTAAAGTTAACTCTTTCACATTTGTTTTTTATATTACTAAGAAACAAAGACAAAAAAAAAATATCAAAACACCTGTCTTTGGGGTTTTGTATGTTTGAAATATTTCTTCCAACATGATCTCTTGGTTACTCTCTGTAGCATGAGGATAATCTAGCTAGGCCTGACGGCCTAAAAGTACTGACAGGACTGAGTAGGTAGCCCTTTTAATATATTCATCCCATATCCAGAGAACCTTTGACTCACATGAGGGAACAGTGGGAATGCTGATCAAAATTCTGTGCATTTACTATATGACCATCATACAGTGGACACACAGTAAAACATGTATAGAATATATGAAGCATCCTCTGGAATCTGCAGCAATTCATATGACAAAGATGAAAAGGCTGGGGAGATGACTGAGCAGGTAAAGTGTTTGCCACAGAACCTCAGAATTTGAGTTTCAAGTTTGGATCCCCAGCACTCACATAAAAGGTCAGGCATGACTTTCTCTGTGCAGCCCTGACTGTCCTGGAACTCAGTCTGTAGACCAGGCTGGCCTCGAACTCAGAGATCCGCCTGCCTCTGCCTCCCAACTGCTAGGATTAAAAGCGTGCACCACCACTGCCCAGCCTACACATTCACACTTATAATCCAAAAAGTGAAAGATGGGTAAAGAAAGACAGGCAAATCCCTAGAACTCACTGGCCAACCAGTCAGTCTACCCAACTGATACATTCCATGACAGTCAACCCTGTAGAGCCACCCTCAGACTGACCTATTGCCTCCACGTGTGCATCTGTACACAGCAAACAACCCATGCAAGAGAAAAAGAACAAATGGTTTTGCCTATGAAAGTCAGCTCTATAATGAAGATCTAATGAGGAGCCAGGAAGTGAGTGGTAACACACTCCTTTAGTCCCAGCCCTGGAAGGAAGAGGCAGGCAGTGAGTTCGAGGCCAGCCTAGTCTACATTATGAGTTCCAGGACAGCCAGGACTACACAGAGAAACCTTGTCTCAAAGGAAAAAAGCAAAACAAAACAAACAAGCAAAACAAATACCAGCTCTGTAAAAACTAGAGAATAGGATAAGAAGCAATATGATGGCATGTCTGCATTCTCTTGGGTCTTCACTCCTTGGATAATTTAACAACCTTGAAAAAAACCTGTTTAAATATTTTTCTATTCTTGAGGCAAAGCTACAAAGTATTCTTTGACACCACGGCAATGTGGCTGCTCTGGCCGGCTAGGTAAGTGTCCCTTCTGCCATGCAGTATGCAGCACACAACACTCAGTTAACAGGACCGCCTTCCTCATGTAAGAGGCTCATTCTTAAGCATGGCTGCTCCCCTCCTTGAACTTCCAACCAAGCTTTCTACAAGTATTTCAACGAGTTCATGATTCCCTAACTCAGCTAATGCTTTCATTACTTTTATTTTCTTCCGCAAGACGTCCAACAGAGACGGTTCGGCAGTTAAAGAGTATTCACCCGCGGCTCTTTAGGGACTCAGGCTGGACCCCGCATCCACAGCCGACACAGTAACTCACAACATCTGTAAAACTCGGGCACTGTGAGCACCAAGCACACACAGCATACACAAAACATGCAGACAAAACACACATATATTTAGCCAGGCGTGGTGGCACATGCCTGTAATCCCAGCACTTGGGAGGCAGAGGCAGGTGGATTTCTGATTTCAAGGCCAGCCTGGTCTACAGAGTGAGTTCCAGGACAGCTAGGGCTACCCAGAGAAACCCTGTCTTGAAAAAACCAAATCCAAAAATGAAAGAAAGAAAAGAAAGAAAGAAAAGAAAAGAAAAGAAAAGAAAAGAAAAGAAAAGAAAAGAAAAGAAAAGAAAGGAAGAAAGAAAGAAAGACAGACAGACAAACAAACAAACAAAGAAACAAAGAACGAAAAAGAAAATGACCAAGAGGTGAACATGGGATTGGTGGCAACTTCTTTTTTGATAGACAGGTGTTGTTGCTCTCTCTCTGGCCTAGACACAGAATTCTCATGTAGCCCAAGCTGGTGTCAAACTTACTATACTCAATGATAACCTTCAATTTATGACTGTCTTACATCCACCTCTCTGGCACCGTGACTGCAAACATGTACGTCCCCATGTGCCCAGTTCTATGTGGCACTGGGAACTGAACCTGGGCATCATGGATGCTGGGCAAGCATCTATTAAGCTGAATCCTCAATCTGAATACACACTCCTTAGAGAGAGAGAGAAAGAAGGAAGAAGGGCTGGAGAGATGGCCAAGCAGTGAAGTGCACTTGATGTTCTTCAGAGTACTTGAGTTCTCAATTCCCCAGCACACACTCTAGGGAGGCTCACATCACCTAACTCCAGCTCCATGGAATCTGACATCCCCTTTTAGTTCCCAGGGGTACCAGCACACTAGTACATATATACACAGGCAGATACAAACATGCATAAATTAAAAAAAAATCCTTAATTGGACTGGAGAGGTGCCTCAGTGGTTAAAAGCAGTGACTGCTCTTCCAGAGGTCCTGAGTTCAATTCCCAGCAACCACATGGTGGTTCATAACCATCTGTAATGAGATCTGATGCCCTCTTCTGGTGTGCCTAAAGAGAGTGACAGTGTACTCATATACATAAAATAAATATTTTTTTTAAACCCTAACTAAGACACTCAGTTGTTTTTTTTTTAAAGATTTATTTATTTTATGTATGTGAGTACACCATTGCTCTCTTCAGACACACCAGAAGAGGGCATCAGATCCCATTACAGATGGTTGTGAGCCACCATGTGGTTGCTGGGAATTGAACTCAGGACCTCTGGAAGAGCAGTCAGTGCTCTTAACCGCTGAGCCATCTCTCCAGCCCAAATAAATATTTTTTAAAAATCCTTAATTAAAGAAGAGAAGTTGAAATGAACAAACAGAACATTCCTTTTAAAAAGCGACATACAATACTCAGGAGTAAGAAGGCAGAAGTGGACAATCCTCATACACAGGGAATACCCTCTTCATAATGCCTGCCCACAGAAAGAATAAAACCACACTATCAAGTATTAGTTTGCATAAATGTTGGGTAGAATTTAGTTGATTTTTCAGTTAGATGATATTTTGTCTGAAATGGAATCTGCATTTTCTTTACTTTTTGTCAACCTAAGATCACATTTTCCTTCCCATGTATACTCAAGACTTTGGCAGAACAACCTCTCCTGAGAGACTCAACCCCATGGGGCTTCCTGAGTGAAGCACCATGCCTTTAAGAAGCACTGAGGAAGAGCTGGGAAGATGGCTCAGTCAGTAAGAGCCATGCTGCTCTGACAGAAGACTCAGGTTTAGTTCTCAGCACACATGCTGGATGGCTCACAACCACCTGAAACTCAAGCTCCAGGAGATCTAACAACGTCCTTTTGGAATCTGGGCACTTGCTCAATCATGTGTGCATACCCACAAAGGCACATCCATATACATGTAATTTTCAAAGTAAATTTAAAACTTTTTAAATTGAAAACATTTTTAAATAATGAAAGAACAGAAAACATCCTCTCTATTAAATAAGAAATCCAGAAGAGTAAACATCTTGAAGCGCGTGGCTCCGTACTTACAGAGACAAAGGTGAAGCAGAGGCCAGCTCCCCGTGGTGCTAACTGCTCTGTGTCCAGTCGGGGCTTTGCTAACATCACTGACATGAGGGTTGGCAGGGCAGACTGCTCCTCTGCGGCCTCCTTTGCAGCACTGCCATCTAAACCATAGAGAGGCTGTTCTACTCGACGCTGGAAAACATTAAAGAAAACACACAACTGATGTGAGAAAAGATAATCCGAATACTGACAAACACGCAGCGGTTAGAACAGGCATGGTGCACAAAACGCCTCTGAAAACAGAGCGCAACAACATGGTCACTATCTTCAGACCTGAGTAAATACCTTAAGACTCAACTTCACAAAACCCTTAATGTGCAGACTACTTTGTACTGTTCAGTAAGACACTTCCATAAACCTCTCAATCTTACACAGGAAATGTTATTTCAATCCTATAAGTAAACAAAATCTTAAAATACCTGCTGCGCGGATTTACAGAGTTCACTGCACTCCGAATTCTACTCTCATTATACCTCACATGCAAATGCAAATGCAAGCAGAGCAAGCATTGGACAGTAAAGGGAAACGTGACAAGCATGTCTAGTTTATTCTAGAAATGGAAGGATGGTTAAACATTAGCAAATCTCCTAAAATAATTCATTACACTAATGGTAGAAAAAAATTATGATTCTTTTCTTTGGATCATAAAATCAGTCAACTTGTATATTGTTGGGCAACTTTAAAAAAACTGTAAGTATTCCATTTTAATACTTAAGTGAGTATTTTCTCAAAGTCACTAATAATATTACTTAGAGTACTATAGTAGAGACCCTTCATTATTGTTGAACAGGTAAGTGAGTATTTTCTCAAAGTCATTAATAATATTACTTAGAGTACTATAGTAGAGACCCTTCATTATTGTTGAACAGGCAAAGGTAACTTACGGAATAAAGAAAATTTAGATAATGTGATATAAATACTGGAAAATATTTAAGTGTCCCTTTTGGGTGATGTAAATATTCACAAAGGAAACAAAGCAAATTGGCAAAAAAAAACAAAAAAACAAAAAAACAAAAAAACAAAAAAACCCTCAGTAGATACACAAGAACAAGGTAAGTATAGTAACTATACACCAACAGTTACCATCAGCAAATTAATAAAAGAAAATCACACTGAAAATAACAAAACCTCAAAAGCCATATGAAATACTGACTATGAAAATACATGTAAAGAAAACAGTTCACAGATAAACATAACAACAATCTACAGCAGACAGGGAGGGCAGGCCGATCTCTGTGAGGTCAGGACCAGCCTGGTCTACAAAGCTACTTCAGAACAGCCAGATGTGGAGAGATCCTGTCACAAAGCAGGCAAGCAAGCAGGCAAGCAGAAAGACAACATAAATGGTAATATCCTTTTCCTGAATTCAAAATACACAAATTCCAAATTTCTCTAAAACCAGTAGAGTTTTTACTTATTTTTTTCTAGGCCTTGGAGGGGAAGGATAAATTCTTTTAGAAGATTATATTAGGGGATTACATGAAAATCAAGAAATGTTTAACAAAGAATATTAGGAAGCCAGGCAGTGGTTGCGCATGCCTTTAATCCTAGCACTCGATAGGCAGAGGCAGGTGGATCTCTATGAGTTCAAAGCCAGCCTGGTCTACAAAAGGAGTTCCAGGACAGCCAAGGCTACACAGAGAAATCCTGACTTGAACCCCTCTTCCCGCTAAAAAAAGTATTAGGAAAACCTTCTAGATATCAAAACATGCTACAAAACTACTTTCTAAATGACATTCCTGTAACACCAAAAATTGAGGATGAGGCGAAGGCCACTGAATTCAGTCAACTATGAGTTACACGGGTGAAAACTTGTCTCAAAATACTTATTTACACATTTATGTAGTTTAAGTTCTAGTGGAAAAAAAAAAAAACCCAAAGAGTTTAGAAACAAATCCATATAATGTCTGCATAATTTGTGATTAAAGCATATTTCACAGTAAAGGGAATGTAATAAGATCAACACACTTATTTCTGAAGTTATACAGGAAAAAGAGACAAGCATCTTCCTATGTTCTATCGCATATAAAAATTATAACAAGAAGCTGGGAGGTGGTGGCGCTCGCTTTTAATCCCAGCCTTTGGGGCAGATCAGAGGCAGGCAGATCCTGAGTTTGAGGTCAGCCTAACCTAGTTTCAAAATGAGTTCAATGACAGTCAGAGCTACACAGTGAAACCCTGTCCCTGAAAAAAAAGAAAAGAAAGAAAATGTAAGCAAATATTGCTATAACTTAATGGTCAAAGATTTTTATACCTGGAGATGCAACATGCACATGTGTGTTTTTGAATCATAGTGATATAAAAATATATAAAATATGCATAAAGTTGAATGAAAAAAGTCAACATAAACAGAACACAAATTTGTAAACATAATTACAACATACATGACACTGAGTTTGGAATCTTAAAATGCTCTCCTAAACTGAAAAGGCCATTTAACATATGGAAAGATGGTTAATATTCCTAGAGAAGAACTCAAAGTTAAATCTAAGTATTTTTCTCGGTAGAAAGATTGTAATGACAAAATTCAGTACTAGTTGGACATGCCAAAAGAAAATAAAACTGTTGTTAATTTTCTAGAAATGTACATAACACTATATAGTATTTATATAATGTATATCTATATATTACCTATATATAACTATATAATACAAAATCTATGTAGTCCTGGCTATCCCAGAACTTGAAGGACAAGTTGATGACCAAACTGGTCTCAAACTCAGATCTACAGGCATTTCTGCCTCCCAAGTGCTAGGATTACAGGAGCGCATCACCAATGCCGAGCTTGGAATGATCTTTGTAAATATACCTTTTGACTTAGGAATTATAAAGAAGTTATTTTTGGTTATGAGCCTAACCTTTTATGGCTGAGCCATCCCGGTGGTGATGGCTCACACCTTTGATTCCAGTGCCTAGAAGGGAGAGGAAGGAGGATCTCTATGAGTTCTAGGCCAGCCTAGTTTACAGAGTGAGTTCTAGGAGAACCAAAGCTACAGAAACCCTGTCTCAAAAAGCAAAACAAAACAAAACAACAAAGTATATACAAAGAAGACATTAACTACAATGACAACACTACTTATATAAGACAAATATTTATAGGACTCTGAATAAATTAATGATTGACATAAGGAAACTAGCACAAACTAGTACAAACATACATGTATATATCCTGAAGGGTCTAGAAACACTTGCCAACTGTTTGGAGACTGAGGGTAGGGCTGATGACTGCCCTGCATGTGCTTAGCTATATCCCCAGTTTGGGTGGAGGTGTAGGGTAGGGGTGGGGGTGGGGTGGGGAAATGTCTCACTATGTAGCTCTGGCTGTCATGGAATTCCCTCTGTAACTAGGCTGCCTCTAACTCAGATCTGTCTGCATCTGCCTGCCTCTGTCTCCCAAATATAAAGACATGCACTACCACAACTGGCTTTCCCAGACCACTCTTATGTTTTCTCTGAGGCAGTCTCATTGAATGGCACACACTGGTTCTCAACTTGCTCTGTAGCCAAGGTGGGCCTTGGACTTCCTGTCTCAGTCCAACTGAACTATAAGGGCCCACTTATAGAAATGGCTGCTTTGTAGGGACTTTATAACCTGTTTATCAGGAAAAACTTCTAAGTTATAGTATGTATTTTAACCCAAATCTAATTTTATCTAATTAGACTTTATTTGTATGACTATTTTGGCTGCATACATATATGTGCAGTATATGTATATATGTGTGCTGGATACCCTGGAGTTACAGGTTATAGATGGTTATGAGCCACTGTGTGGGTGCTGGAAACAAGTGCTCGTAACTGTTGCACCATCTCTCTAGCCCTTTAATTTTTACAACAGGGTCTGGCTATTTAGCACAGACTAAGAAACACATGACCCTCTATCTTCAACTTCACAAGTGCTGGGATTACAGCTGTGCACCACAATGCCTGGCTACTTAACTATTCATTATAGAAAGTAGAAGTAAATTTATCAAATGCTACTGACAAATGAATTTAGTTTTCCAATCTGTAAGTAACTAGTCCTCCTCAACATCAACACTCTTACCCTACCAAATATAACAGTTTGAGTTTACGCTCTATAATACTGTGGTAACCATTCATCACAATGTGCTCATTAAGTCAACTTTTCTGCCCTATATTCAATAAATATCCACTAAGGTCTAAAGCCTTTAAAGATTTTCTAAACAAAGGCAGGTTAGGATGTTTGACTATATCTTTCCTTGGAAAGCAAATTTAAAGACATGACACAGGCCAGGGATATAGCTAAATCTTTCAATCCCTAGACATCACAGATAAACAAACATGGCTAGGAGCATGCCTTTAATCCACAACAAGTTCCAGGCCAGCCAGGCCAGCATAGTTAAGACTTTTTATCAAAACAGCAAGTTTTAAAAGGGCAGGATAAACATCTTTAAAGAACATACAAACATCAAAGATGTGATTAAAACATACAGGATCTGCTAGGACAAAACCTAAGAGCATATGATAAATAAAAGAAACATCAAAGTCCTATATGGCATCATGACGTCAAGTAGTCTCTGAACCAAATTTGGCCCACCCAAGTAAAGAGCTCAACAAGAAACCCAAGTAGAGAGCTCAACAAGAAATGTTTTCCACTTCAAGGTGGGCCTCTGATACGACTCTTAGGGAAAGGGCCAATCAAAAGAAAACTTTCTTTTATCCTCAGGGCTTCAAGGAAGTTGCCTTGGCAATGTAGGGAATTGGGCTTAGAAAATGTTAGGACAATCCAAATCAATTCTTTGACAGCTGAAACAACCAAAATAAACCAACCAAACAAATATGGGCCTTAAATGTGATGAGGTTGCAACAGAAAGATAAACTCTCTAGGAACTAAGAAACAAATAAGAATTCTCCCTCAAACATATCTTCATAGTCAAAAATAATTTTTCAAGAACTTTATGTTATACATCATTAGAAAACAGTGTAAAGTTAAATCAAACCACAAAAAAAAAAAAAAAAAAAAGCCTAAGAAAAGTGAGAGCAGAAACTGATACAAACCTCAGACGACAGACTTACCAGATACAGACTATAAAATCATGTGTATAAGATTTAGAAAAATAAGAGATCAATGGTAAAATACTTGCTGAGCAAGACCTGTGGTTTGACCCCTAAAAACACAGTAAGATTTTTAAAAATAAAGGGGACTGGAGAGATGGCTCAAAAATTAAGAGCATATTATTATGCTCTGTAGGGGACCCTGGTTCAGTTCCCAGCACCTATACCATTCAGAACCCCAGTGCCAAGGGGTTATGACATCCTCTGACATGGGCACAAGATACACACATGGTTCACATACACAGGCAAACAGTCACACATTAAAAATGCAAATATTTGCCCAGTGAGTTCGAGGCCAGCCGGGTCTACAGATGAGTTCCAGGATAGCCAGGGCTATACAGAGAAACCCTGTCTCGAAAATAATCAAATCCAAAAAACCAAAACAAACAACAACAACAACAACAAAAAAAAAACCAACAACAACAACAACAACAAAAGTAAATATTGAAAAAATAAACTAAGCTTAAAAGAAGTTAAGTAAACAGCAGAGAGTTTTTATTTCAAGCAGTAACAGGACTTAGGATAGAAATCGTTCAAAGCTGAGCACTTGTTTAGCGTGAGGCAAGGTCATGGAGATTGAGGAGGGGATTGGGAGGGAGGGAGCAGTAACAAAGAATTCAATGCAGCTAATAACAAAAGACAGACAATGAAACAGTCTGGAAACTGAGGGGCAAGAAGAAATAATCTACAAAGAAGCATACACAAACAAAAGAATATGCAGAATAAAGTCAAGAGACAAGAAGAAATGATGCCTATGTGCTCTGCTAACAGCAGAAAACGCACAGTACAGAGATATCTAGGAAACAATAACTATTAATTATTCAAAACTGGAAAACCAACCCACAGATTCCAAACCCCCTAAGAGTCATAACCAAGAAGATAATTTGAAATGACCCACATTGAAACTTCAGAATATCAAAAGCAGCATTGCCTGCCTAGTATAAACTAGATCCTGAGTGCAATCCCCAGTGCAATAAAAAGTAAAAATAAGTAAAGAGCAGGCACAGAGCTAAGCATGGTGGCAAACACCTGCAATCCCAGAATGTGGTAGGTGAGGCAGGAGGATCAGAAATTAAGTTCATCCTTATACTACATAGCAATTTCAAGGTTAGCCCGTGCCACATGAGGCACATTAATCAAAATCAAAAGAATTAAATAAATGGAATAAATATAGCAGTTTCAAGAGAAAATTTTATATATGAAAAAAATCCAACTGTATTATATTGTCCAGGAATCATATTAACAAAAAGCTGATTGTATATTAAGAACACACAATGGTTTGGATATACTAAAATTACACAAACCACATTTGAAGGAGGGCTTTGAATTGACTCAGCAATTAAGAAGGTCTGCTCTTCCAGAAGACCTGAATTTGGTTCTAAGCACTATATGGCAGTTCACAACTATCTATAACCCAGGTAAAGGGACCAGACTCTCTTCTGGATTCTTCAGATACTGTACACAAGTGGTACACAAATACAGGCCAAATATTCAAATAAATGAAATAACCTAAAATAAATGGCTTCAAGTAAATAAAGTCACCTGATGTATAGGTAAAGTTTAACATAAGTACATGAACAACGTCTACAGTCGTAATGAGAAACACTAACACATGCCTTAGTAACTGACAAAACAAGCAGGGGACTAAATTCAAAGCCTGATGCGTACCAAGCAATGCTCTTTCTTTTCTTCTATTGCTTCGACAGGGTTTCTCTGTGTAGCCCTGGTTGTCCTGGAACTCACTCTGTAGACCAGACTGACCTTGAACTCAAAGAGATCTGCCTGTCTTTGCCTCCTGAGTACTGAGATTAAAGGTGTGCACCACCACTATAGCAAGCAATATTCTAAACTCGGCTGTACTCCCGAGCACAAAACACAGGTCTAAACAGTGTACTTTAACAAAGGTGACTCATTGGCACAACTAAGCTGTAGTTAGATGCTGCTGCTTGGAGTAACAGTGAAACTCTAAGGAAAAGCAGTTACCACGGAAACAAGATTACCTCTGGCATAGAAGCGGGATACATTCAGGAACTTACATCTAAGGAAGGACATCTAAGTTTACAGACTCCTGAAAAGTTTACTTCTTGTATGTGATAGTTGTAACTACATTTATAATAATTTTTTACAATCTTGTTATTGAAAGGCCAAAGAAAAACAGCTTAAGCTTTAAAGGACAATTCTTTTCTATCATGTACTCTTTGTTGTTAATTTTTTTTAAAAAACATTCCTTGCTTGCCAGATGCCATGATTTTTACCAATGCCTTCACGAAAATGTTCTTTTTTTATTTAAAATAAATATTCAACAAAAATACAAAAGATCATTAATGGGGCTTTGGAAACAGCTCAGCAATGGAACATTTGCTAAGCAAATGCAGGACTCTAAAGTTCAGTTCTTAGTCTCCCCCCAACCCCCGCCCCACAAAGGAGAGGGACACAAAATGACACATCACCTTATTTATCTTCTCTTTGAACAATATTGAGAGGCCATTGGGTCCCAAGCATTTTTGGTGCTAGAGGTTGAAAAACTGAACAAGATATTATCTCTTCCATGTCAAGTAAAGGGAATGATTAAAAAATAACTTCAGTTTTATGTAATAAAACTGGGAAAAAAACAAAGACAAAACTGTAACTGATGAAAATAGCAATGAACAAGAAATACAGCAAGGTGTCTTCTCACAAGACTAATACTTTAGGAGGAAGAGACAGGTAATGAGTTAATAGGCAAAAATTAGAACAAATTATTAAATAAAAATGTACTAATATTCAGGCTGAGGGGTGGCTCAGTTGGTAAAGCCCTTGCCCTGCAAACACAAAGAGCTGAGGTGGATCCCACCTCAAGAGTAGCCAGACTCGGTGGCACAGTCCTTTCATCCCTGCACTCGGAAGGTAGAGTCAGGGGTGAGGCCAGCCTCATCTATGTAATTGTCTCACCAGCCCCTTAATGAAATGAAACAAAACCAAAAAGACAAAGCTAAAGAGGTAGGGATAGCCAGGCATGCAACACCCGACAAACTGTGTTTGATCTCCTGAATCCATACAGTAGGAGAGAACCAACATCTGTGAGTTGTCCTCCCACCTATATATCCTGTGATGTACACACACACACACACACACACACACACACACACACACACACACACACATGGACAAGCAGGTATACACTTACACACACAGACTATTACTATACTATATACTAATAACAATAAATCATCTACTATAAGCAGGACAATATCAATAAATCTCACAAAAGTAATACTAAACATAAGAGAGCCAAACACAACAATACATATTTATGATTCTTATGAATAGCAGCTATGCCTAGTGGCAGAGAAAGGGCTAGAATGGCAAGGAACACAATGGGGATGTTTCAGGACTAGTAATATTTGGTTTCTTATGCTGGCCCAGTTTGTGAAAACTATGGACTATTGTTTGTAAAGTCTTCTAAAAATAGATACTAATTTAAAAAATTAAGTATGTATCAAATTTTGTGTATGGAGGGAAGGGATGGGATGTAGAGTGAGAAAATGAGAGACAAAGGAACAGAGGCCATTACAAACACTATGACTCAAAGCATGACTAGGGCAGAGAAATGGCTAGATGGGTAGAAGCACTTGCCATGCAAGCATGACGACCTGAGTTCAAATCCCCAGTACTCACAAAAAAAAAAGCTGCACAATGGTAATGTCTGCCTCCTGAACACTCCTCTAGTGGGAAGCAGGACAGACTATCTACACGCTTTCAGGCCAGACGACACAGTACATGTAGCAGTGGTGAGATCCTATCTCAAACAAGGTATACAGCAAGTACAGACACCCCAAGTTATAGTCTGTGGCAAGTGCACGCCTAAGCATGTACGCACAAGCGCCCACACACAAAGCAATACCGGAAACAGAGTGACCAGGCATGAGAAAATGACATTTTAGAGAGACTGGCTGGGCAGAGCTCTGTGAAGGTCATTTCTGAACAGCACCCTATTGAAGAGGTTGCTGGTATCTGGCAATCAATGGTTCCGGAAAAGAGAACAGCAACACAAAGGCCTTGAGCAGAAGAATGCCTCACAACACTCAAGAAGCCTTGTGCAGCACGGGGAGGACTGCTGCTGTACAGGAGACAAGTGGGTAAGAACAAAGAGCATCGCTCGCTATTAAGCCATGTAGGAACTTTAGTACAGAAGCCACTCAGTTCTGCAGGGTTGGCAAATGACCCTTACAATCCCTTGAGCTATGAACCTACGTGAGACGACGTGAAAGCCATACTGTGGATTGGACCTAGGGCCTTGCAAATGCTAGGCAAGCACTCTACTACAAAGTTGCATCCCAACCTCTTTTTTTTTTTTTTTAAACTTAAATCCCACATAAAGACAGATAAGTCACAATGTAGACTGATTAGGGTCAACAAATTATCTAAAGGTACTGAAGCAAAGTAACACAAATCCCTCTATTAGCTAGTTCAGGAAGTATCAACATCAGCACCACTGAATCTTAAATCAGATAACCTTTGCCTGATGGGCTGTGCCAACCTAATGTATAGGAATGCTCACCAGTTTCCCTAGCCTTTGTCCTTCTTTTTTTAAAACCTTGAAATCTCACTTAAAAGATGTAAACAAACCAATCTCAAATATATTATGTTTTCTACCAAATCAGTGAGAAAGCCTAAAAGATAGGAATATCAGAAGTTGATTAAATTTTTAAAAGGAAGAAAAGAAATTCTAATTTGGCAATGGTTTAAAACCCAAAGTCTAATTAGAATTACTTTCTTAACAGACTAGTGAACTAGACAGGCTTGAAGGCAATTAAAGAACTGCCATAAGAATCAAAGAATGGACTAACTCTTACAGAGTTGACTTACTGATAAAAGATGTCAATCTAATAAGTGATTTATAGGCAATAGTATAGAGTTTACTCCCTTGTTCCTTATGGGTAGGTAATTAATGGAAGAGAAATGGCTTCAGTGTTCCTGGGCTACTGGTCTCCTATATAACAGGTGTCAATTTCTCCAGGTGAATGCTTACCGGTAAGGGATTGGATAAGGAATGTTGCGGTGAGGATCGTGCAACTGGTGGAACACTTCTGCCAGGGCTGGTTCCTGGCCCGCTTCCCCCAGCAAACTGGCCAACAGGGAAAAATGGATATGAATAATTCAAAACAGTACCATGCTTCAGAGGAGAGTAAGAGATTAATATACAAACAGGTCTTAATTATACATGGCCCTTTAAGTCAATACATCTCATTCTAGAGATAAAATGCCATGTAAGCCAAATGCATCTTTTCAATGAGAGTTTTAAGAGAGAGCTCCCAAAGAATGTAACAAGATATACAGAAAACATGGGCTGAAAGCTGAAAGTACGCATGGTTTTGGACAGACATGAGAGAAGAATGCATCTCCCCACCCCCACCTTTGTCTCAAAATACATGAAGCAGAAAGACAGTAGTGCAGAAGGTGTTAGTCATCTTTAGTAACCACTTAACAGTGAGTCACTGAGCTCACTACACACACATTCCTCTAAGCTAAGGGAAAGGGACCGAAGGAGAGACAAGTCATTATACCTTAATCACTGAGACACAAAACCTAATCTGGCCAAGAGAAAGTGCACTTCACATGTGAATTCTTCTATCATCACAGACAAGACACATGATACAAAATTTAAACCCAGCAAATCAGCAGCAGTCCTTCTAATTACAAGATGGGCAGCATTAGTTTGACGAAGATGGAACAAGAAAGGGCAAGATCATAGTAAAGGCACAACACTGCTTTCTAATGTTCCTAATGCCTTAAATAAACATGAGGATTATTAGGTTGTTTAAAGACACTGGAGGTTGTTTTTAACCCCCAATTTAACTTACCTCAAAGTAATCACTAATTTTATGTCCCCTAGGAGTGCCTTTCCCTGAAAATGAAACCAAAGTTCAGTACAGTTTTTCCAATGCACACATAAGCCATCATCACTGAAATGCATTAAGTAGCAAAGGCTCAGTAAGGGAGCAGTCACAATGCTGTCAACCCGAATGTCAGCTTTACTTTAACAAACAATACAAACCCGTGCACTAAGATTCCTCTAGCTCATCTATGTAACAAGTGACTAAATAAACACTGATGGAAATTTTGCACACCTTGTTTTAAAAATATACCTGGAAAATCAGGAATAAAAATCTATAATCCACATCCTAATATAAGAAACCAAGATTCAAACAAACACATCAGAAGTAAAGAGTTGATCACATTTCACATAATTTTGTAACCTTGGGAGGACTTCCCTTACACAAGATTTTTAAAAGGGAAAAACAATGCAAAAAGATTGGGAATCCTAGTCCTTAGGACGGGGAAAGGCTAAACCATTTTTTCCCCTTTCCTTGACTATATATTTAATGGTGTAACTATTACTAGATTTCATCCCAGTGGGTTCCAATGGAAGAGTTCTGAAGATGAAACCATTTCTGGCTACCACTACTAACAAAAGTCCAATGTGCCCTCTTTTCCATATGATTCCTGTTTGGTCTGAAGAAAGAGTCTGTGGTAAGAAAATCATTACAAGTACACAGGGAAAACAAGAGTCCCCAAAAAACTGACATTATTTTGTCAGGTGTGTACCAAATGGCAAGTCTGTAATAGCCTAATATTCCTTAAGACACATAAACCTCTGTCAGGGATTCCTCGAAACAAACGAATCACTTGCAGGGAGCTAGATAATCTCAAGCACACTGGCACGGGGTCAGTGGGAAGTGGCCACTACCTTGGCTAGTTTCATATGGTTCAGCTTTCCTTTTCCGATTCCGCTGGTCACTCTGCTTTTTCTCAGGAGTCTGTTAAATACCATGCACGTCACAATTAGAATGTTGGTAAATTTTCACATTAGGATAACAGAGTATATACAAAATATTATAGATATAAAAGAGTTATAACTGGCACAGACAAGTCTCAAATCAGTGTCCTGCTTTTGGGACAGAGAAACAGGCAAAGTACAGAGTCTTTAATCAAACCTAAACAACTTTTAGAAAGTTATTTAAAATATCAAACTTCAACACACTCATCGGTAATTCAGAATTGCCACAAAATTTAAATAAGATATTTTGGCAGTATGGTAGCCCGTGCCTGTAATTCCATAAGAAGGAAACTGTGGCAAGATCTCAAACTCAAGGCCTGCCTGAGTATGCAATAAGACCTGTCTCATGAAAGTATTTTTGAAGGACAAATGTCAACTCATACAGCAGGCAGTCAAACAACTTCAAAAGTGCTTACACCCGACCCTTGGAAGGAAAGGCCAGAATGTCTGCTCAATTGACTAAATTTATAGAAAGTTTCACAGTACAAAGCAAGCAACTGAACTTAAGACTTGAACCTACATCCATGTGGGTAGGTTATCTACTTAATACTATCTTCCAGCTAAGTAAACAACAAAAAGTCTTTCAAATATTAACTGTTAAATTCAGCCAGTGACCTACTCTATAGAGTACTGAGAAGTATTGGAATTCAAGAGTACTAGCTAATTTGCTACAATGACAAATCTCTCACCTTTTATTAAAAAACTAAGGCTCCCAACACTAGCCCCCCCAACCCCAACAGGAGATGTAAAAAGGAGAAAGAAAAGGCCTATTGTAATAAAAACATGACAGGGATACATCAGAGCTGCACCAAGACAACAGAACACAACTCACTAACATGTCCTGCAATTACATGGTACTAGCCTTGAATCCAGTCTAAAGGTATGAAAATGACAACAGTGTTGTTAAGGAATGGCTTCTTACCTCTACTTCTTTATCACTCAAGGACCCCACGCTGCACAAACTCTGGTTGGAAGACTCACTGTTGAGTGGTCCCTGGAAGGAAAATGTTTTCAGTAATCAGAAGTTTTCATTTAAGATGACAGCAAAAGTATGCAAGAGGGCTGTAGATTCTAATGTCTAAGTCAGATTAGAGGGACCAGAAGCAGCTGTTACAACCCCTCTAAACCAAGCTGAAAGGGACTCAGCTACAACACTGTAGCCTCCATGCTCAAATAGCTATTGATATTTGTATTTGCTTTACACATAAGCAGGTCTTCCCTTCAAGAATATGATCAAGTCCTAAAGCCATTCTTTAGGAACAATAAACATGGCAAGTCATAAAAAACAGCCTCTTGAAACTGTAGCATCAGAGTAGGTTAATGTTAATGGTTCTTTGTGATAGGTAGTCAGGGACCATATTATAAAAAATTATTTTGGTTTTTTGAAACAGAGTCTCTACATATCTCTGGCTGTCCTCAAACAGTTCCTCTTTGAACTCATAGAGATCCATCTGCCTCCACTTCCCAAGTACTGGAATTAAATACTACCAAAACCAAACCAAAAAGTGTTTTCTGAAAAATATCCTACAGAGTCATGAACGCAGTATTAAAAACAAGGTTACATCTCAGTACTCAGAAAGCTGAGGCTAAAGAAGCCCAAGCTAGAGACAGATAGGATCTGGAAGAGAGGAGCTGTTCCCATCCCACAGATACCCAGGTTAGGGTAAATACCTAAAGAGACAAAGGTGTGTCTCTCTGAGGAGCAGCATCAGAAGTTTAACACTTCAGATTAAGGATGGCTAGAAGAGAAGACATAGAAAGAACCTTGTCCCCAAAACAAGAAACAGTAAGAAATTTAGAAGGTAGAGAGAATCATTACCCAGTATTGTTACAATGTATTAGTTAAAGACAACATACCTACATACCTACAGTTCCAGCAATCATAAGTTAGGCCAGTGTAGTAAGAACCCGTCTGAAAAATTACACAATAGATAATGGTAAACTACTTTATCACTAGCCTAATGTTGGTGGTGCATACCTGCCAGCCTAGCACTCTTGGAGGTAGAACATTCAGGAGTTCAAGGCAATCCTAAGTTACATAGTAAGTTTCAGGCCAGCATGAGCTACATGAGACCCTGTCTCAAAAAAAATCAAATGGCTTCATAAGATCAACAGGAAAGGAGCTTCCTCAACCTGACAAAGGACATCTGTAAGAAATCCAAAACTCAGCTGGGAATATAGTTTAGTTAATAAAGTACTTGTGTTACATGTAACAGGAAGACCTGGGTTCAATCCCCAGCATCACAAAACTGAGAATGGTAGTTCATGCCTACCTATAACTAGAAAGATGGAGGTACAAGGATCCAAAATTAAAGGACATCCTCAGCTATACAGCTAGTTTAAGACCAATCTATGAAACCTTGTATGAAACCTTGCCAAAAGGGGTGGGGGAGGGAAGGGGGGAAAAAAGGAGAGGCTGAAGAAATGGCTCAGAGGTTAAGAGAGAACACTTGCTATTCTTGTAGTACCCAACCATTGGCAACTCAGTACCAGGAGACCTGACATCCTCTTTTGGTCTCTGAGAGCAGCACCAAACACTCACATGGTATGCACAGCATACATCCAGGAGAAACATACATATAACATTGACAAATCTTTTTTAAAAAGAAATGGGGGAGAGAGGGCTGTCACCCCAGAACTAACTCACTATTAATTACTGTTTTCCCAGGAGTAAGACAAGAAGGCCCATACTTGCTGCTTCCATTCAACATTAGACAAGGTCCAGCCAGAGCAATCGACAAGAAATAGAAAGCATTCATATTTGAAAGAAATAGTAAAATAGTATTTTAATTCACAGACGGCACAATCAGTTTACAGAAAACCAGAATGGATCCATTCAATTATGGTTGAAGTAAATGAAGTAAAATGGCAACAAGCAAACACAAATTGTACCTCTATACATTTACAGTAAATATAAACATTACGTCAAGAAAACAATTATATAAACATAAGCATTAAAATGCAGATAAATTTAATAAAGGAAGTATAAAAACTATACTCATAAAAATACACTAGGGTGCATTTTTGTGCTCATGATATTCACACTTTTACACACACAAATAATGATTAAGTTGATTCTAAACTTATAGGCAGGAGTTAGGAGTGTTGCTCAGTAGTAAAGATTGAAGCCGTAGGTTCAATTTCCAGAGCTCAATGTAAATAAAGAATACTCATGATTGTAAGGGACCAGACTAGACAAAACAAAGACTTGCTCTAAAGCAACAGCAGCAATAGGACTACTAACAGTAGGTACTAGTGTTAACAGATCTGAGGGTGACTCTTGGCTAACATTGTAACTGTGACCAACTGATTCTTGAGAAAGGTGCTAAAACCACTCGATGAAGAAAAGTCTTTTCAGCAAACAGTGCCAGGAAGCTGGCCAGCCAGCAGCAAACCAGTTGAATTAGGCCCTGTAAAAGCTAGTATATTAGGCAAGTGCTTTCCACTGAACCATGCTCCCAGCATAAATTATCTTTAGTGTAATTATTGCAAAATCATTTCCCCCAAGATTGCAATAAGACATCTATTTTATCATCAAATAGTCCTCATTTTGTAAAGCCAAACACAGTGATGCTCCTGTAAATCTCTACACTCAAGAAGCAAAAACAGAAGGGTAACGAGTACAACATGAGCTTGGATTACATGGTGAGCCATAACTAACCTTGCCTACACAGCGAGACCTTGTAGATAGGTAAAGGAAGGAGAGGAGGGAAGGAAGGAAGGGCGTGACTGAAGGAAGGCGAGCTGAATGACCCCCATAGGCTCACACATCTGAGTGCTTAGCCATTGGGGAGTGGCACTGTTTGAAGGAGGAAGAGCGCGGCCTTATTGGAGGGAGTGTGCCATTGAGGTTGGACTTCTCTTCCTCTCTCCAGCTGTCCCTCCGTCTGTCCCTCCCTCCCCTCCTCTCTGCTTTCAGATCAGGATGCAGCTCTCAGCTATTGTTCTAGCACCACGCCTGTCACCATGCTCCTGGCCATAATAACAGCCGACCCTCTGAAGCTGTAAGTCCCAATTAAATGCTTTCTTATAGAGCTGTAGTGGTCATAGTGTCTTCACTGTGATACATCAGTGACTAAGATGGGGGCAAAGGTGACAGTAGGAGTGGTGAGTACAGATAAGAGGACTAAAAAGTTTCTTAGCAATTACAAAGAAAATAATTACAGATATATAGTGATAGACACTGTACTGTCTGAAATAGCAATGTTGAAGAGGGACAAGATGTACTGTCCCTTAGATATGTGTACATAACCAAAAGTTTAAAAAGATTAAGAATTAATCTTTTCTCATCCTCTTCAAGTATAGCATCTCATATTATTATTAAGTCCCTGGATTAAATTTGATTAATGAGGATCAATGAGATACACTTCCTGCTCTAAAGCAGCTTACTGTCTAGTAAAAACTAACCAAGGCTTACAGGCAAAATTTACGTGCTAAGTTTTAAAAGTGTCTCTGTCATTAAAACAACTATAACAAAATGAAAATTGAACTAAATTAACATAATCTAAAGGCATGCTACATTACAGCATTTGCTTAGGCTGCACAAAGCCCAAGGTTTGATACCCCTGTACTGTCTTACCTCTATGAAAGCAAAATTAAACAGCTATAAAAACATTATTAGGGCTTGAGAGATGGCTCAGCAGTTAGGAACCCTCGTTGTTCTTACAGAGGTCCCAGTGCTTGTTTGCAACACTCACACTTGGTGGCTCACAACTCCTGTAACTTCAGATCAGGGAATGCAACGCCCTCTTCTGGCCTCTGCAGACACTGCACAAGCAGTGCACTGTTAATACATGCTGGCAAAACACCCATACACACAAAGTAAAAATAAAGGAAAAAAACAAACATTAATAAGGATCTGTGAGACAGTTTGATGAATTAAGGCACTTGCTGTGCTGGCATGGTGACCTGAATTAGATCCCCCAAGGCCACATATAAGAAAACGGACTCCCCAGAACTGTACATACATATCCTACATATATGAAAACTGACTTCTCAAAACACACACACACACACACACACACACACACACACACACACACACGCACGCGCAGCAACTGGACAGACCACGTGGGTGCTGGGAACTGAACCTGAGGTACTCCAGAAGAGCAGCCAGTACTCTAACTGCTAAACTATCTCTTCAGTCCCTTCATATTTACACCTTCCTATGAATCTATAATTATTTTGAAATGAAGTTTATAGTCTTTATGTATTGAAACCCTAGTCAATCCTCATTCACACCTCTGAATGTACTTAGCCACAGGAAGTTTTCAAAATAATTAAATTTGAAAATTTGAAATTATATTTGTGGGGGAGGGCACTTGTGCATGTGTGATAGAGAAAGACAGAGACAGAGCAAGGCTGCACCTTTGGAGCTCAGACAACTTAGTCCTTCTATGGAGCTCAGACACTTTGGAGCTCAGACAACTTAGTTCTCTGTCCTACTATGTGGATCCCAAGGATAAAACTCAGGGTTCAGTATCAAATGCCAGTCCTCACTGAGCTACCTAAATCATATTTGGGTTACATTTAAATGGGGTCATTAGAATGGGCCTAATGCAACTAGACTAGTGTCTCAGGACACTGAAAGGAAGAGGGAAGGCAGGCATATGTGTGTGGAACCCACAGAAAGGCACAACAAGAAGGCAGTTTCCTACAACCCAAGGAGGGCGAATGCAGAAGCCACAAACCTACCAGTGCCTTGTTCCTGACTTCAAGCCTCCAAAATCGTAAGACAGTGTTTCTATTACTTAAGCCACAGTCTGTATTGTTATGATACCTTTATAAAACTAATATATAACCTTGTGAAGTAGCTGCTACTATCTGTTCTTATGGATAAAGGGAGCGAAGGGATTTTAAGAGTTACTAACCCACCTCAGATCACACAGCTTTTACTAAGGTCTGGAATAAGGAGACCTGGTTCAAAACCTGTATTTCTAACCATTAAGCTTGGTTCACATGCTGCTACAACAGCTAAGACTAGGGAATGCAATGATCTAGTGAGTGCTGGGCTCTGCTTCACCTATGGTACTCTGGGCTAGGTGAGTATACCATGTGAAGGGCCAAGCTCACTGTGGGCAGTACCACCCAGTGCCAGGCTGGTGGTCCTGGATGCTGGAAGGAAGCAGGCTGAGCAAGCCAGTAAGTAACATCCCTCCATGGCCTCTGCATCAGCTCCTCTCTCCAGGTTCCTCTTGAGTTTTTGCCCTGAATTCCCTGGATAATGGACAAGTGATGAGATGAAATAGACCCTTCTTCTTCAAGTTATTTTCATGGTGTTTTATCAGAGCAATAGAAACCTTAACTAGGTGCTAGAGAGATGGCTCAGAGCACTGACTGCTCTTCTGAAGGTCCTGAGTTCAAATCCCAGGAACCACATGGTGGCTCACAACCATCTGTAACAAGATCTGACGCCCTCTTCTGGAGTGTCTGAAGACAGCTACAGTGTACTTACATATAATAAGAAGTAAATAAATCTTAAAAAAAAAAAAAAAAGAAAGAAAGAAACCTTAACTAAGACGGTCTACCTATCAAGTCTTTGTATATTTTTTAAGATGTTTTAATTATTTATTTGTGAGAGTATACGCCTTGTTAGTTGCAGGTACTCACAGAAGTCAAAAGAGGGCATTGGCACAATTCCCCTCAAGCTGGAGTTATAAGCAGTTGTGTGTAAGACACACAATCTGAGTGCTGGGATGGAGATCTGGTCTTTTGAAAGAGAAGCAATCACTCTAACAGCTGATAAAACTCCAGCATTGTCAGGTCTTTTTATAAGAGAATCTAATTATACTCATACATAAAGGAGGCCTCTTAGTACTTACTTATAAAACACAGGATTTATTAATTTTATTACTATTACCACTACTACTACCACTATTACCACTACTACTACCGACCGAGTTTCACTATGACAGCGTAGGTCTGACATTAAATTCTAGACCTTCAGGCCTCAGCATGGGCTGAGGTCAAAAGATATTTAATACCATACCTAGCTTCTCAATTACCTTTTTGTTTAAAACAAAACAAAACAGGGTTTCTCTGTATAGCAGTCCTGAACTCACTCCATAGACCAGGCTGACCTTGAACTTACACAGAGTGCCACCACATCTGGCTCTCAATTACCTTTTAAAGGCTTTAGTTCTTTGGTTTTTGGGTTTTTATTCATTCATTCATTCATTCATTCATTCATTCATTCATTTATTTTGTTTACTCTTAAATTGTTTGGGGTACAAGCACTGGAAAGATGGCTCAGCTTTATTAGGAGCACAAACTGCTCCTGCAGAGGACCAGCAGTTGGTTCTAACACTCACTGCAGATGGCTCACAACCACTTGTCAACTCCAGCTCCAGGGGATTCTGATACCCTCTCTTTACTTCCAAGGATACCTGCATTCACATGCATATATCAACACAAACACATAGACACACATAATTAAAAATAAAACTAATTGACATCTGAATTCTTCTATAAACACATTTATTTTGTGTTATTCGCAGGTGTAGGTGTTCTGTGTAACACTAACACAGAAGAAGGTCAGAGGGCAACCGCCCCACCCTGGATGTGAAATCCAGGCTTGACAGCAAGAGCCCATGCTCTGTACTTTAGGACAGGGTCTGGCTGTAAACGGGGTTATGCATACTTATTTTCTATTTCATTTATATCAACTTTTATCTTTTGCTTGTTTTTTGTTGTTGTTTTGTTTTTGAGATGACATCTCAAAATGTAACCCTGCCTGATCTAGAACTGACTGTGTCGGCCGGGCTGCCCTCAAGCTCAGCTGCCTGCTCCAGCTCCTGAGTGTGTGCCGCTGTCCTCAACCCCACCTGTGTCTGTCTGGACCGTCCTAGTCCCAGCTTAGGCAATCTTGGATCACTGACTTTAGACCTTTCTTTAGAAGCTGTAAAATTTCCTCTACAGCAGTGTGAGCCATAGTTAAATTTTGACACATTATCTTTTTGTTGTCATTCAGTTCTATTCCCTTTGACCCAAAGGTTATTTGCAATATGTCAATTCATTTCCAAATACTTAAAAAAATTTTTTCAATTCTGATTTAATTATTTTGTTGTTGTACAAATAGTTGCTACATTCAGTACTGCTTGCTCTATTTTCTGGCTGGATAAGTTGATTTTTTTTTCTTTCTTTTTTTCTTTTCTTCTAGGTAGGATTTCATTCTGTAGCTCAGGTTGATCTGGAATTCACAGCAATTCTCCTTCCTCATATGTTAATGGGATTAAAGGCATGAGCGACCAAACCCAGCTACTGCTTTGGCTTTCAGAATAAAACGTATTTTATTGCTTCAATAACATTTCTGTGTCCTAGAGTCTACTTTTGCTAATACAAATATAGCCACCTGAGCATTTATAGAATATCTTTGTATAACAACTTTTCTAACCATTTATGTTTACATTGAAATTTAATGTTGGAAATTGTGGTACATGTCTTGGAAAGCTGAAGTGAAATTTTTGAAAATTTTAAGTTTGAGGCCAGCCTGAGCTACATAGAAAAACACTGTCTTAAAAATAACATAAAACAAATTTATAATAAAATGTATTGGTTAAAACAGAGTGGATTTCCTATAAACAACCTGCAGTTGCAGCTGCTTAGGGTCTGACAGGGTTTGTTTATTTTAAAGATGTACTTATTTTATGTGAGTACATTGTCACTGTCTTCAGACACACCAGAAGAAGGCATCATATCCACTACAGATGGTTGTGAGCCACCATGTGTGAGCTGGGGATTGACCTCTGGAAGAGCAGCCAGTGCTCTTTAACTGCTGAGCCATTACTCCAACCCCTAGTCTGACAGTTTTGGTTCTTTTGGTTTTTGTTTATTTTTTAAAACAGGATTTTATGTGGCCTAGGCTGGCCTCAAAACCGACAATCCTTCTATCTAAGCTTCCCAAATGCTAGAAACACAGAGGAGTTCCACCCCTGTCTTGTTTTGGAGACAGGGTCTCAGGTAGCCCAGGCTGGTCTAGAACTCCCTACATATCTGAAGATGAGTTTCTATTTCTGAAGCCCCTGCAACCATGCCCAGGTTTTGTGGTGCTGGGAATGCATTCTAGATAGGAACTCTACAAACTGAATAAAATCTCCAGTCTCTCCTACCACACTGTCTTTTTATTTTATCCTTTTAAATTTTATGTGTATGAATACTTTGAATGCATAAATGTCCATGTACTATATGCATGCCCAGTGCCCTACGAGTCCAGAAGAGAGCACTGGATCTCTTGGAACTGGAGTTACAACTGTTAGGTGCTTGGACTTGAACCAAGGTCCTCTATAAGAACAGCAAGTACTCACTGCCACTGTTACGGCCATCTCTCCAGCTCCCTGACAGTGGCACTGTCTCTTAGATGTGTAGTATAACTATTTCCTCTGGGCTCGTCATGACCTCTGCTAACACAAAACACAGTAGATATGGTCACACTTGCATCTTAACAGAAATCTGACAGAATCAAAGATGAGTCAGGGTACCAATTCCATGGGCTGGCATCTTTCTTCACACGGCACGAGGTAACAAGGTCTACCAGGAGAGCAAGCATGTTCTGAAAATGACCTAAGAACTAGAGAAAATACTGCAACCTCTGAAACAGTTCACTGTAAGAAAGCTATGGCAGCAGCCGTGTGACCCCTGCTATTAGTAATCAGATACAGAGGGAACTGAGGCTGAGTTGAATACCTAGAACAGCAATTCTCAACCTGTGGGTTGCAACACCTTTGGCAAACTGCTATCTCCAAAAATATTTACATTATGATTCATGACAGTAGCAAAATTACAGTTATGAAGTAGCAATGAAATTGATGTTATGGTTGGGAGGGTCACCACAACATGAAGGACTGTATTTAAAGAGTCACAGCCTTAGGAAGGTTGAGAGCTACTGGGCTAGAAGGAACTTGCCTGTGTAAGGGAAGAATGACAATGACAAACAGACATGTGGCAAGTTTTTTTCCATCTCAGGCTCTGATTTGGAAAGAAAAGTGACTAGCAGAAAAGAGGAAATGGAGGCTTAGGAATGTTTTTCCTAGATTTTAACAAACTTCTATGTATGTGTGTACACCTGCATGACCACGTGTTCACCATGTACAGGAGCTCATTGAGACTAAAAGAGAAGATGGATCCTCCAGCACTAGAGTTACAGGGAGTTGCCATGTGGGCTCTGGCTCCTCTGTAACAACAGTCAGCACTTTTAACCAATGAACTAGCTATCTCTCTAATCCTGGGCTTGCCATTTTTATGAAGTACAAGAAAAATCAGACAAGGAACTTTTCCAGGTCACCCAATAGTCAAAGAGTCAAAGTCTGTGTCAACAGTAGGTTGGGGAGAGGGGAACATTTGTATACAGCCAGAGTGCAGTCAGATTCCAGAAAGCTAAGAAAAACTGAGCAGTTCATGTAAGAGGTGAACGACAACAGACTGCAGGATAGTGTTATAAATCTCCACTACCCATGCTGTGAAAAGACTTTGACCCAGCGGTAGGATCTATCCCAGCTACTCCCTGGACAACGTGGTCAAGGCCAAGACTGACTTCCTCACATAGGGGATCCTATGCTAAAATACAGATTTGTACAGATCATGGTGGCACATGCCTTTAATCCCAGCACTTGGAAAGCAGAAGCAGGAGGATAACCATGAGTTAAGAGGCCAGCCTATTCTTATACAGTGAGTTCTAGGCCAGCTGAGGTCTTGTCTCAAAAAACAAGCAAACAAAAAACTAGATCTGTTGGTTTCATATTAATGTGAGAAAACACTTGGACCTTAGTGACCAGGACACACTTAGCTCCAAGACAACCTACCTAGAGAGACCCTGTTTCAAAAAACAACCCCCCCCCCACACACAAATACAAACAAGTATACTAGGTGCAGCTGTACCTTCTGCCTGGACTCCCTTTGTGTACCGTTATTGGAAAGCTCCATCTAAGGATGTAAACTGTAAGCAGACTTGGGTGGCTGGGTGAAATGGGACCCTGCAGAAGCAACACTTATTCAAGTCCTTTCAACAGCCAAGTGTGTAGTAGTGGCCCATACCCATACTGCTGTAACTTAAACTGCCTTTGTGACAGAACTGGCACTAGTTATAGGATCCTTCTGGGACACACTTCCTGCAGTTTCACAGAATCTAGAAGTCAATGAAAGGCTTTCTTCTCAATTTAGTGGTATTAACTTTGCCTGTAGGTAAGGTTCTCATTACTAGTAGCTCAGTGCTTTCTTCCTACATCCAGCCATCTACTTTTAGCTATGACTTTGCTTTCCACAAATTTAGTTACTTTTGTTCAACTATGGTCTGAAAATACTAAGTGGAAAAGTCTAAAATTAATTCTTCAGTTTTAAATTGCATGTTGTTGTGAGCAACTATGGGAGCCAGTCTTGCCTCACATGGGAACAGCCCCATGTCCTGGTGGTGAGCAGTCAGACTGCTGACAAGCCTGAAGTGCTTCTGCTTGTCACTCAGTTTACTTACAGCCTCTAAATCCGAGTAGTGATGCTGGCAACCGGGGTATGACGAAGAGAAGCTGTAAAGCGTCTTGTTTAAGTTAAAGGGTAAAAGTTCTTAATACTGAAAGGAAAAACAAAAACTTGTATGCTGAATTTGCTATATTTGTATGTTGAGGTTGCCCAGGATGAGTCTTTTATGAAGGTATGAAAAAGGTAAAATAAAAAAATTATTATTTTTTTACTTTCACACCTGAACTACAATAACTTTCAGCCAGTGATAGTTCTTTACACTGGTGTGCCTATGTATAGGAAAACATTGTGTATGCTTATGAACATAAAGTTTATCACTGTCTGAGGTCTCAGGCATCCACTAGGGACATGTGTCCCTGTGGGTAAGGTAGGACTTCTGTAGACTAATTTTCTAGGATGCTATCTTTATTGTTTAACAATGGGTCAACTAGATCTGTTATACAGTTCACTCTTGGGTTTCAAGTGTCGTTTCTCGCAGTTATTCCTACTGTGGAATACTCATGAGGTAAGAATGAATTCTGAGCCAGCTATAGTAGTAGTCCATGCCTTCAATTTCAGTCCTTGGGTGACATATGTAGGTGGATCTCTGTTAATCTGAAGCCAAAGTTTGGTTTATACTGAGAGTTCCAAGCCAGCCAAGGCTACACAAGAAAAGAATGAATTTTGCTAGTCTATAAAATTTTAGACAGCTACAGATACTGCAGCCTCTCCAGAAGCCTGAAGAAGACTAAAAGCCCACGGTGTAAACTATGTGAGACAAATGAAGTGCACCAAGTTATCAGGGTGAGGATGAGAGCACTGACTGCCGGGCCATCCTGCTGGCCCCCAGAGCGTGTTTTACATTTTTTATTTTAGCAATCTTCTTAGGGCTAAGGATATAACTCAATAGTTTTCATTCCCAGAACTGCAATAAAGAACTAAAGAAGGGCTAGAGCAGCATTTCTCAACCTGTGGGCTGCGACCCCTTTGGGGTCAAATGACTCTTTTCACATGGTCATCTAAGACCATGGGAAAGAGATGTTTATATTACGATTCCAAAAACTAGCAAAATTACAGTTCTGAAGTAGCATCAAAATTAATGTTATGGTTGGGGGGTCACCACAACATGAGGTGCTGTATAAAGAAAGAGTCCCAGCATCAGGAACTTGAGAATCTCTGGGCTTGAGTGGCTCACAGGTTAAATCACTTAAGTATATGAGCCAGAGACACATGCGCTACCCCACGTAAATCCGAGCAAGCAAGGCACTCCAACTCAATTATCCTCCTGGCTCTCTCAGACACTGAGAGACAAAAGTCTTTGAGGCTGGGCATGATGGCGCACGCCTGTAATCCCAGCACTTGGGAGGCAGAGGCAGGTGGATTTCTGAGTTTGAGGCCAGCCTGGTGTACAGAGTGAGTTCCAGGACAGCCAGGGCTACACAGAGAAACCCTGTCTCGAAAAAAAGTCTTTGAGGCTAGAGAAACCAGCTTAAAGGTTAAGAGCACATATGACTCTTATAGAGGAACAGGTTGAGTTCCCTACACCCATGTCAGGCATGCCTACAACACCCGTGGGCACCTGCATGTGTGCACGTGCACACGCATGCACGCATGCACACATACTATTTTTTAACTAAAGAAAAAATGGATACTGGTTTTCTACCTACAATGAGTGCTGTACAGCCTGGTTTTGAGATAGGATCTGTCTTTTCAAGGCCCTAGGTCAGCCTAAAAGAGGACAAAGTTGTCACCAGCAGCGTTTGACAAAATGCATATTGCAATTTCTATGAGAATCAGTAATAAGAGTAGAAAGGGTAGAAGACTTCCAAAGTAGAAGGGGCATGAGAGCCTCTAAGCAAAAGTACTGTCATATGTGCATTTTCAGAATGTATACTTATGATCTCCAATGTTGCTCAGAAAGAAATCTTCAACACTTCCACCTTTGATTTTAACTAAGTGATTGAAAATCCTACTTTGAATTTTATGCTATAAATAATGGCAACTTGAGCTAGGTGGTGGTGGGGCACCTCTTTAATCCCAGCATTTGGGAATCGGAGGCAGGAGGCTCTCAGTGAATTCAAGGCCATCCTGGTCAAAAGAGTGATTTCCAGCAGGACAATCAGGGTTACACAAAGAAACCCTGTCTGGAAAAAAAGGGGGTGGTGTAGAGGGAGAGATAGCTCCTCAGTTAAGAGCAGTGTTGCTCTCGCAGGACCCACGTTCAGTTCCTAGCACCCATGTGCTGCTCACAATCATCCATACCGCCAGGCCCAGGGAACCTGATGCCTTCTGACCTGAGGCACCAAGTGTGGACAGGGTTCACAGACAAGCAAGCAAACACTAATACACAATAAATTTAAAATATAAATTAATTTTTTAAAAAGGGAAGAAGAGATAGGGTAAAGAACTCAGGAGGAGAGACCAGAAAGGGAAAAACTTTTGGAATGTAGATAAATAAAATAATTTAATTAAAAAAAAAAAGTAGCAAAGAAAAAAGTTCTTCAAATGCTGAGAATTTATTATAGTTTGGATCAAAAAAATTTCCCCAAACCATGTGTTAAAGGCCTGGTACCCAATTCAGCCATGTTCAGAGGTGGGGCTTCGGAGAGTTCTGACATCATTTATAGATGAGAGTTCTTTTTTTAGTGTATTGTATTTACTTATTTGTGTGTGTGCGTGCTCACACGCACACACATGTGTGCACTTGAGTGCAGTTGCACACATGAGCACTGGTGGGCATGTGGAGATCAGACCTATGGGAACTGGCTCGCTCCTCCCACCATCTGGGTTCAGTCCATCATACTTGGTGGCAAGCACCTTTACCCACTGGGTCACTCACAGGCAGGCCCCTGGGTGGAGGTTTTAATCTCTGATGGTTTCTTAACTTGCAGGCTCTTGGGAGGTGACAGAAAAATAGGGTGCTTAGGTGAAGGGAGCAGGTTTATGTTATTATGCCTCTTGGGGACTATACCTTGTCCCCGACCCTCCCTTGCTCTGCATCAAGCCCTCTCTACCATGATGTTCTGTCTGTCACACTATAAGCCAAGAAACAAGAGCCAAGCAGTCACAGACTAAAACCGTGAACAGAAATAACTGTTTCTTTCCTCAAGTCAATTTTTATAGGTATTCTGCCACAACAATGGGAAACTAACACAATTAAAGCCAGGGCTTACACATGACAGACAAGTATTCTACCACTGAGCTATATTCTCGGCCTTAAATACGCACTCTTTCTTTTCTTTGAGACAAGGTCCAGTCTTTTTGTTTGTTTTTGTTTTTTGCTCTGTAGCCAAGAATAACCTAAAATTTCTGATTCTCCACCTCTGGCTAGGATGACAAACCTATATTACCTTGTCTGGTTTATGAGGGTGCTGAAGGTTGAACCTAGAGCCTCATGAATGGTAGGCAATAGGCAAGAAGTCTACCAATTCAGCTACATTTCAAGCTCCTTAAAATGTACAATCTTGCCGGGCAGTGGTAGTGCATGCCTTTAATCCCAGCACTTGGGAGGCAGAGGCAGGCGGATTTCTGAATTTGAGGCCAGCCTGGTCTACAGAGTGAGTTCCAGGATAGCCAGGGCTACACAGAGAAATCCTGTCTGGAAAAAACAAAAACAAACAAAAAAAGTACAGTCTTTGTCACTTTTTTAGGTATGCCTTTTTAGTTATAGATACATGTGTGTACATTTTATAAATGTAATCTTATAAAAACCACACCCATAATATATCTACAATTTCCAGTTTCAATTTCTTTAAAAGTGAAATAAAAACTTAAAAGATACCTGCCAAAGACCCAATATTCTTCCATATAGCAAAAAAAAAAAAAAAAAAAAAAAAAAAAAAAAGGTGCAGTGGGAGAGGAAAATGAATAGGAACAAAGTGTAATAGCATACCTGTAGAAAACTGCTATAATTACACTCATCACTCTGTAAGTCAACTTTTGTATGTATGCATGTACATACCTCCTTATGGACACCTTAATTTAGTCTTTCTAGGGCAATTAAACTAGTTTTCAAAGAAATAAAAATTCTTTCATTTTGCAATCATTTCATTGTTTATACAAGTTGATATTTTGTAACTACAAAGCACATTATAATAAAGTGGCCCTTAGCTAGTCTATAACTCAATCTGTTGGAATGACAGTGTTGACAATGCAGCTTGCAAAAAGAGAATGGAAAGTGTTTGTTAACTCAATGACTTAAGTACAGATTTGCTAAACAACATCTGTTATAAAAGATATAAGTTAACCTCTGTTATATAACTAAGGGGCCAGGGGCCAGGGAAATAGATCAGAAAGTAAAGGTACTTGGCCCCAAAACTAATGACCTCAATTCAATCCTGCAATCTATGTGGTAGATGGAGAGAACCAATTCCCACAAGTTGTCCTCTCATCTCCACAGGTGTGAAACGCACCAGCACCAACCGCCACAGAAATAAAACTTATAAAAAAAATTCAAGTATATCCAACTAGGTGTAAGCAATAACACAAGCAAGGCTGGGATTCCACCTCCCATCCCCCAAATCACTGACAACACACACTTAAACTGCTGCAGAGGAGCGGAGTAAAGAATAAACTGTAACAAGTCTTGATCAAAAATAAGACAGTTTTACATTATGAAAAGTAGATTATCTAGTTCTAACAGAGATCCTGAACCAGAGTGATAGCTTTAATCCCAGTACTCAAGAGGGTGGAGAAATGGCTCAGCAATTAAGAGCACTGACTGCAGACAGGCAGTGGTGGTGCACACTTGGGAGGCAGAGGCAAGCGGATTTCTGAGTTCAAGGCCAGCGTGGTCTATAGAGTGAGTTCCAAGACAGCCAGGGCTATACAGAGAAACCCTGTCTTGAAAAAACCAAAAAATAAAAAAAATAAAAAAAGAGCACTGACTGCTCTTCCAGATGTCCTGAGTTCAATTCCCAGCAACCACACAACCATCTGTAACGAGATCCGATGCCCTCTTCTGGTGTGTCAGAAGACAGTGACAGTGTACTCATATACACAAAATAAATCTTTAAAAAAAAAGAGGTAGTGACAAGTGGATCTCTATGAATTCCAGGCCAGCTGGTCAGCTTGGTCTATGTAGTGAGTTCCAAGACAGCCAGGGCTATCTGAAACCCGGTCTCAAACTACACACAGAAAGAGATCTTGGACTGGAGAGATGGGCTGCAGTACTCTTCAGAGGACCTAAGTTCAATTCCCACTATCCACGTGGCAGTTCACAACAGTTCAGGGATCCAACACCCTTTTTCTGGCTTCTGTGAGTGCTACACATGTGATATACAGATATATACGCAGACAAAACGCATATATGAAGACAAATAAAGCTTAGGGAAAAATATATAATAAAAAAACATAGCTGGATACTGGTGGTACATGCCTTTACTCCCAATACTCAAGAGGCAGCCTTGAACACAGTGAGTTCCATGACAGTAGGAAAACATAGAGAAATCCTGCCTGGAAAAACCAAGCAACCAAACAGCTAGCTTAAATATTAGGTGACAAATAAAGTTCCCAATTTAACCTTATCACCTCGAGACTTGTAAATGGATGTTTCCAGGTCTTCATAAAAAGGGGCAGTCATTGTAGAAGAGTGCACACCACAGGCTTCGTGGTGTGCATGATGATTCTTTTCCCTATTACCAACTCAAAATGACAGAAAACATTTTAAACCTTTTAAACAAAAACTACATAAATCATCCCAAACCCTAAGCCAATTAATTCTGGTTTATGACTGCTAAATAAACCTAATAATATAGAGAAAATTAATGTATTAGTGTACTGTGCAAGAACGAAAAAATTGTGAAATTAAAAGCCAAAATACACATAAGCACTTGAAATATAAGTAATAAATACGGTGGTTTGGCTATTTTGTTTTCACCAAAGTTTTGTGAGTTATATTGAATTTTCAGTGTGAAAAAGCAGAAGCAATATGAGAGAAGACCTACAATAACCAGAACGTTCAAAGACTTCAACTACTTCTAGCACTCTTGTCCATTTGGAAAGAGTCCACAATGGCTCTGACTGCCCTCCTACTATGGGCATCAGAAAGTGTCCCAAGCACTTAGAAAACCTCAGGAAATCGCACAGATCTCACTAGATGGCACCATCACAGGCAAGTCACTGTGCTCTCTCTGGAGCAGTAAAGGTGGAAACCTATCTTCACCTTAACAAACTGAAAGCTGTAAACAGTGCCATCCTTACGGGGAAAACATGATACAACAAATCAAGGAAAGCCAGAAAAAGGAGTCTCACCAAAAGCGTCCTTTTTACCCACTACCACAGTGCCCACTTTTCAATCATGGCCTATGAGATACAATGTCTAGCCCTGACAGAAAGAGAAAGATTTAAAAAGAAAAAAAAAAAAGATATATTTGCTGGATATGGCAGGGGCAAGAGCATCAAGGTCATCCTAACTACATAGTAGGTTTGAAGCCATCCTCAACTGCGTAAGACTGTCTCAAAACAAATGTTGTATAAAAAAGAGTAGCTTAGTAGAGAGGTGATGGCACATGACTTTAATACCAGTGCCTGGGAGGCTAGAGGCAGGAGGATCTCTATGAGTTCGACCACAGCGTGATCTACAGAGTGAGTTCTAGGACAGCCAGGCTCAAAAAATAAAAACAAAACAAAACTTCCTTTCCTTTACCTGTCTCTGCAATAATGCAGCAACTTTTCTTTTGACTCTCTTTGCTACAGAAATCAATTTTCTTCAGATCTCTAAATAATGCATTTATTGAAATAAATATACTTACCATGACAGACATGTCAAAATGCATAATTAAGGGCATAAAAACAACTTAGAATTTTGAACTTTCTAACAGACAGTATTAAAGTTTTTTGAGGTTCTAGGTTTTTTTTTTTTTTTTTTTTTTTTTAGAGACAGGGTCTTGTCCTTGGTCCAGGCTGACCTCTAACTTATGATCTTACCACCTCAGCTTCCCAAGTGCACACTGAAATTTCCCCACAACTTAGTTTCATGATCTTGGGTCTCAGTAGGAAAATGAAACTGTCATTCATTGCCATCACTTGGACCTGTTTCACTTTGATAGAGCCGTTCTGCAGCGACATACAAAGAAAAGAAGCCATCCTACAAAGATTAGTAAAATGGACACACAGAGCCCTTAATCCCAGCACTCAGGAGGCAGAGGCAAGCAGATCTATGAGTTCGAGGCCATCTTACAGAGTGAGTTCTAGGACAGCCAGGGCTACAAAAAGAAACCCAGTCTCAAACAAACAAACAAGATTAGGGAAGTGAACTATAAGCACTTTGAATATAAAATTTCTTAGTAGGAAGCTATGTGAATAAATTTAATTATGAATCTTATCTGGACACACCGTTAATCCCAGCACTTTGAGAGACACAAGAGGTCCATGAGTTTGAAACTAGCCTCGCTGGGCAGTGGTGGCGCACGCCTGTAATCCCAGCACTCTGGGAGGCAGAGGCAGGCGGATTTCTGAGTTCAAGGCCAGCCTGGTCTACAGACTGAGTTCCAGGACAGCCAGGGCTACACAGAGAAACCCTGTCTCGGGGAAAAAAAACAAAACAAACAAACAAACAAAAAAAAAAAAACAAAAAGAAAAGAAAAAGAAACTATCCTCAATTAAGTTCCAGGCCAGTCTAGGCTGCATAATAAGATCCTGTCTCCAGAATAAATTAATTAAAGGCATGAGTTTTATGCAGAATTGCTAAGGGAAAAGAAACAACAGCGTATTCCCCAATACTCAATATGCTAAGGTGGGAAGGTCACTAGTTCAAGGTCTGCCTGGGCTATAGAGCAAGTTCAAAGCTATCCTGGACAACTCTGAAAGACTCTATCTTAATAAAAAAATGAAAACAAAAAATTCAGAAGTGCTGGATGGGTGTAGTGACACATTGTAATCCTAGCCCCTGAGTAGTAGGGCTACAAAGTTAGACCATCTTAAAAAACAAAAACAACAACCAAAAACCCAAAGGACTAGACATATAGTTCAACGGTCAGGTGCTTGCCTAGCAGGTACAGGCCCTGGGTTTGAACCTTTACACCACAAACATCAGTCAGTCAGTCAATGGTTACAAACAAGAGCTAGTATAGTCACTCACCAATGACCCCAGCACCTAGGAAACTGTGATGGGAAGATCAGGAGGAGTTCTAGGCCAGGCAAAAGAATGTGTCATCATTGGATCAGATATCGACTTAATATTCAAATGGCACAGCATACTTCTTTCAAAGAATTCAAAACATTCAAAGGCTACATCCTTTGAACAAATAATTTATGTCTACTTGTTTATCTTCAGTATGTAATGATCAGAGGTACAGTGGCTCTAAAGTGTCACCAAAAGTCAGTTACTACAATAGCTGAAGAAATAAAGCATTCGTGCACATAATGTACAGCTGGGTAAGGTGGTGGATAAGCCTGAGAAAGAACAATCACAAATCACAGACCAGCCTAGGATACATATCTTAACAAAACAAAAATTAAAGAACTTCCAAAGCTCAATACTGAGGTATTATCAACAATACATATACAATGCCCAGTATGCTGTATGCCCAGTATGTACTTTTTGAATAAATAAAAACTACAAAGTTATTCCAGCTTACTAAAATTGTGTGATCCGTCAAAGAAGCTAGGTTTTCCAAGCACAAACCTAACATACTCCTCCTTGAAGAAACAACTAGCCAGAGCATGAAACAGGAATATATCATATTCCTGTTAGATACAGCGTTTTTTGAAAAAGTCAGGAATCCATTACATACATTACAGATCAAAACGCTCAAGTAATATGACAACTGTGGATCACTGGGCAAAGCTTTTAAATAAACATTGACAAACATAAACAATGTCTGAAACCGTCCTGTGACAACAGAGTAAACGGGCAGGTACAGAAAGACCCGGAAAGCCAGGATAGTGTTATCTGATTAATATCCCACCTGCCCAAAAATTAAAGAACTACCAAAGCTCAATCCCGAGGTAGTATCAACAACACATATACAATGCCCAGTATGCTGTAGGTACTATGTACTTTTCAATAAATAAAATATGGGCTTGATTTCAGGTTACACTTTCACAGAATGAAAACAGTGACAAGCTAGACAGACAGTGCAGAAGGGAAGAGCACAGAGTCCTTCCAGAGGACCAGGTGCAGTTCCTAACCATGTGGCAGTTCACATCCATCTAAACCTAGTTCCAGCGCACGTGATGCCCCCTTCTGGCCTCTGCAGGCACCAAACATGCACACCAGGTGCATACATACACAAATGCAGGCAAACACTCATAAAACAAAAAATAAATTAAAAGAAGAAAAACACTAGCAGAAATTAAGGAGAGTGAAAAGGCAGTTTAGGGATACAAGCAGAGGCCTCTGCTTGCTGCAGACTAGAGAAGCAGCAGACCTCAGCAGATTCAGCAGCACTCGGCCATGGGAACACAACAGAGCCAGTGGATGAGAGTCACACAATGCCTTTCTCTTCCTGAGGGGCTGACAACTTTTAGCGGACTATGAAAGAGAATCTAGATCCACATCCTATCAGTATCCTTGTAGCAAGCCCCTCAGGAAAGCTGTGCCCTTAATAGAAGCATACTCTCCCAAACAAACTTAAACATACTGCAGGAATGACTGGCAGATTTTCAAAGTTCACATGACAAATCTCCCCTGCAACCTATCAGTCTGTTCTCTAGCACTGAAACCCTTCTGCTCAACTCCTAATGTGTTGAAGTTATCCTCTGAAATGTTCATTATCACTGAGTAACTCACCTTACTTACGCCAACTCCAGTGAACCTGGCCTCCAATAATTCCTGCCTTCGTGGGTCCAGGCTATGCAGTTCTTCCATCATTTCTACAGTAAAAGAAAGAGGGACAAGAAGCCATGAAATACTAAATGGAAGAAAAAAGCTTTGTGTATAACACAGTAATTTTGTAAACCTCAAGGAAATATACATTCAAGTGTTGTTATTTGATGTCATCAACAGTTACCTAAGATTATATAGCAGTTCAAGTTCTCATCTATGAAGGTCTTTTCTACTTTTCCTGAATTCTAACTGATCTTTATGGGGGAGGGAGGTATGGAAGTCTACCCCTGTAATAATCCTAACATTCGGGAGCAGACAGCCACAAACTTGAGTGCAGCCTGTTCTACACACAGCAAACTCCAGGCCACCCTGGGCTACATAATGAGACCCTGTCTCATTAAAAAAAAAAAAAAAAATTACAAAGCTCTGTAAAAGTTAAACAGAAGGGGTAAAACACTGGCAAACTTACAAACAGAAAACTCCTATCAGAGACCTTTCAATCTAAGTACTTTTATATATTTCTCTCCCAAACACATAAGAACTAGTTAAGCTAAAAATATGATTCATTTAATAATTTCAAGTGAATACAGAATGAATCAGAAGCTGCAAATAACTTCAAGAAACCCTACTTGTATACAGCCAGCTCCTTATAACAATTCTGTAACAATTCCTTTACAAAATCTTTTTCTGACCACTCCTTGGAGCAGTAGGTTTCTCTCCACTCTGGGTATCTGCTTTTAGCACTCCTCCCAAACAGGGAGGAGCAGGAAGACACCATTTTTAAACTCTTTCTCGACCAATTAACGTGGACACTATGAGCAAGTTTGGAAGAGAGAATTCTTGTACCATCCATCAAAAAGTTCTTCAATGTGAAAGTAGGAAAAGGGCATGCATCGTTACATAGAAATCCTTTGAACATACTATTATTCCAGAGTTACTGAAGTGATTGGCATAAATTTTTATTAAAGTTCACTAAACACACGAGTCAAACCTTCTCTGCAATCTAACAACTCCATAATCTCCAGTAACATCCCCTACACAAGTCCTAACTTTCATTTCCCTTCCTGGACTGAATGCCTGGGGCAAAGGGGAATGAAAGGGTCAGGAATTAAAGTTTCACTCACACACAAGTAAGGAATTAGGAAATTGTTAGAATGGTAGAAAGGCATCTTAAAAAAAAAAAAAAAAACAGGCCGAGAAGAAAACCGAGTTTTCCCTAAGTAGGTAAGTGGCCTTGCTGACTCGCCCTGCCCTGATCGAGGTCGGAATGGCAGAGGTTACAATGCAGTCTCTCCCCAATCGCAAGGTCTCTGGAAACATTTCCCAACCCTCCATGCCCAGGCCTAGCCAAAAAAAAACCCGAGGCCCTAGCAGTTATCCCATTTAATGTCAACTCATGATAAGAAAATGCCCACCCCATCTCTTTCCAGAGAGGCTCGACCGGGATCCTCCCAGTGGCCCCAAACCGAGAAGCAGGACCGCTGGGCCTGGTCCCGGCGCCCCTCGCCGGCTGCAAACTTTCCCTAACTCCAGGCCCACCTGTCACGGACGGAGCGAGGGACGGTTCTCGGGGGCGCCCGGGAGGCTGCCGAGGCCTCCAGCTCCCCGGAGTCGCCTCTCTCGGCAGGCCGACCGCCACACTCCCAGGCCTGGGCCTGGTCCATCTTCGGCCCGGCCCCTCAGCGACCCGCAGCCCTCGGGGAGCACCTCCCGCCTCAGCGCCCAGGAGCTGCGGCACGACGCCGGCCCGGGTCGCAGGCTCCGCGGGCCCCCGGGACGGTTAAAACCCCAAGCCCGGCGCCCTTCCACGTCCAGGGCTGAGCTTCTCACCTGCCGCCGCTGCCGCTCAGCTCTCCTCACGGGAGGGGCCCCGACCCGACCCGGCTGCCGACCGCTCCGCTCTCCCCCTGGGCAGGCCCGGGGCGGAGCCGGGGCCTCTCCTGAGCACCGCAACCCCCCGCCCAGGCAGCCGCCGCCGGCGCCGGGCTCCACGAGAGGGCGGGCGGGGGAGGGGGACCACGGAGGCCGCAGATCCCCGAGCTCGCGTACAGAGCCAGGCGGCTGACGCGGGCCCGGGCCCGGGCGGCCGCCGGGGGGCGCGGGGCCGGGCTCCTGGAGCCGGACAAAGGCCAAGGGAGGCGCAGGAGGGTCTGGGTCGGGCCGAGAAGTGGGGGCCCGCTCGGTTGGGGGCCACTCGGGTGCGGCGCAGAGGGCGGGGTGGGGGGGGGGTCGGAACCGCTAGTGCCCAGGACCCGCCTCCGGCCCCTTAATCCGGATCGGTTCGGTCCGGATTAGTAGTGATCGGTGTAAACACACTAGTGAAACCGCGTGTTTCCTCGCGAGATTTGCACGGCTGGGAGGCACGGGCGGGGGGGGGGGTGTTCCTAGGGTGGGGGGGAAGTGCCGACGGTGGGGGAGGGGACTAGAAAGGTGTTGGGGGGAGGGTCGCGGCGGCCCCGGAGCTCCGCCTCCTCCAATCAGCGGCCGCGCTGGCGGGCAGGGGTTAGCCAGGGGACCCCGCACCGGCTGCGCAGGCCGCGCCTGACAGGACTGCTGAGGGCTGAGGGCGGGCGGCTGGCGGCGCTTGCGGCCCGACCGACCGCGCTGTGAAAGGCGGTTGGTCGGCTTGGGCCGGGTAAGCGGCCGGGCCGGAGTCTCGGGAGCCGCCTGTGTGTGAGCGGAGCCGGAGGCCGACGGTTGGGCTGCACCTCAGGCCGCCGAGCCGCGTCCGAGTGGCCCGGCCGCCGCGCCTGCCTCTGATGTGCACGCATTCTGGGTGAGGAGGGAGGTCGCCCTGCCCGGCGGTGGATCGGAGGACAGAGCCCGGGCGGAGTCGGGGCAAGTCGTCACCGAGCCCGCGCCGCCCACCCGGTGCCCGCCGGTCCCCTCAGCCACCGGCACGGGAAGCCGGCCGCGCTCGCCCTCCACGTACCTGACTGGCGGGGCGTCTCCAGGGACAGAGGTGTCCTGGGATCAGAGCCTCACCCTCACCAGCACGCCCCCCTCCAGAGCGGAGGGCGCTACCCGCGGGGACTCTCTCAGAGCACCTAGGGGGAGGTTCCATCTCAACGGCGACAAAACCGGCCTCCTCGGGGTGCTCTGGGGGTCTGGGGGGAAATGCCAGAGTGGAAAAACTGGCCTGCTCTTCTCTGTCTGCTGAGGGGGTGAGCGCCTGCGGCGACAGGAGGGCGTCCTGCATGGGAGCCGGGGTCCCCACTCTGACTGCAGCGCCAAAGGAGAAAAAAGTCACCGTCTTCACCTAGTCTTGGGAGCCGAGCGAGACACTGACTTGAAACTACTCGGCTCTTGGTTTTCTTCTGATCTTCCCTTCAGACCGTGACTGAAGGACTGCAAGGGAATCACTCAAGCTTTCAAACAGCCCGCTTGAACTTTTCCAGGCGCCGGCAAGTACTCCGAAGGAGACTTCTGTTTGTATTTCTTATTTTTCCATATATTGACTGGACAGAGACCTGCCAAATGGGCAGAGGATGACAAATTCCTTTTTGTATGTTCTCCATGCTTCAGCACTCAAGCACTGTAGAAACACTCAAATCAGGAGTCGTCTTCCAGATCCCAGACTGCTTGGAAAGATTAACATTTTGAGGGGAAGAGCAAGTCAGGAGCAAAGGTTAGGGAAAGGTGGCCACGGAGGAGCCCCCAGAATGCAGTAGGTCTCAAGCATGAAAATGATGGAGAACCAAAGGATAGTGCACTGTGACTCCTCAAGTCTGCGCAGTGGGAAAACAAAAGACAGTTCTTTCTTGGTAGTGGGATCAAGAAAATAACACCCACATTCCCAACACTTGGGATTTCATGCAAGATTGCCAGCCTGGGTATCTTAAGACCAAAAGAAAGGGGGCTGGAGAGATGGCTCAGTGGTTAAGAGTTGTTCTTACAGAGATCCTGGGTTTGCTTCCCAGCACCAATGTGGGGCAGGCCACAACTACCTTTAACTCTAGCTCCAAGACATCTACACCCGTAAAGCTTTCCTGGGCACTGCATCTGAGTGCACACACAGACACATAATGAAAAATCTGAAAAGAATATGGCCTGCAACTCACTATGCAGCATGGGCTAGCCTCAACCTCTTTGTGTTCTGGGATTACAGGCATGCAGCCACTATACACAGCCTAAAAATAACTCCTTAAGTGACACTGGAGTGTCATAAATTAGTAGAGGAGACCAGAAGAGAAAGAAATGGACAGAGTTGAAACTGAGTTCTTCCAGCTGGTCCACAAACACGTTGTCTGGGCCAATTATCTAATCGTTTCAAGTTTTGCCAACCTCATCATGCTAGAGCTAGAGGATTCCCAGTGCCCTTTCTAGACGATAGGTCCCATTCTCAGTTTTTTGTTTTGATAAAAGGTCAAATGTAGTTGAGGCTAACCTAGGTCTCCCAGTGTGGATGAGGATGCTGTCAACTCCTGATCCTCCTGCTTTCCAAGAGCTAGGCAAGCAGTCTACCAACTGAACTACATTCCCAGCACAGACTCACCTTTATCTGTTTTCTGAGAGTCTCACTATGTAGCAGAGTTTGGTCTAAATTCTCAGTCCTTATTTTTCAGGCCCTAGGAGCTGGCATTATAGGCATATGCCCTGCTGCCTGTCTCCTGAGTGCATTTTTAAAGTAACCATTTGAACATAGATAAAATTTTAGTTTCACCTTTTTTGGGGGCAGAGGTGAGGGTCAAGACAGGGTTTCTCTGCGTAGCCCTGGCTGTCCTGAAACTCGAGATCCGCCTGCCTCTGCCTCCCAAGAGCTGGGATTAAAGGCGCGTGCCACCACTGCCCAGCAGTTTTAATTTTCTATAAATGAAGCTTTATGTCTCTTTGTTCCTGCTATTTTGTGTGGGTTCTTCAGTGGTTCTTCCTATCTCCTAACAATAGGATCTTTTCTGGCTCAGCCCAGCTTCTCCTGGCTCAGCAGCCTTTTCTTTTCACTGCTCAGTTTCTTCACCAACTGCCTTCTCCTCTCCAACCCTTCTCAGTCTTCTTTCTTCTGTCCCAACTGTCTTCTCTGTCCCTACTCTGCTGCCACCTGGACCCTATTCTCTTCCTACTCCTCTGTCTCCAGAAGTCCAAGAGTTAACTGACACTAAAGGTCATAGGGTCAAGCAGTTCTAACGGCTAAGCATTCCCAAAGAGTCAGTTGACTAACCATTGTGGATCCTTTAAAGGGCCAGGCATACAAATAAATTGGGTGTCAAGGAAAGTCATACCACCCAAGTCTACTCACTCTCAGCTCAGCAGCTGCTCCAATAGAAACTGCTTAGAATAATTGGGGGACTTTCTTATTTTAAGAATCATATAATTCAATATAATATTGAATATGAAATTGTGTATAATATACAAGTATATGAATAAATATAACAAATAATATAAATGATATAAATATTAAATAATATGTTAATGAGTGATCAATATTAAATATAAATATATTCAGTATATATTTAAGCATATAATCTAGAGGCTTGGTGTCACATGCCTCTCATCCCAGCACTCAAGCAGCAGAGGCAGGCAGATCTCTGAGTTTGAGGCCTACCTTATCTACATATACCTCTGGGAATACACAAAGAAATGCTGTCTTAAAAAAAAATAGGGGGCAGCTAGAGAGATGCCTCAGCAGTTAACACTGACTGCTCTTCTGAAGGTCCTAAATTCAAATCCCAGCAACCACATAGTGGCTCTCAAACATCTGTAATGAGATCAGATGCCCTCTTCTGGAGAGTCTGAAGACAGCTATAGTGTACTTACATATAATAAATCTTAAAAAAACAAAACAACAACAACAAAAAACTCTGGAAAACTTAAATATAGATGGAACTAGATTTTGGTTTTAGAGGAATGGAGGAAAAAAATTTCCAAATTCATATTAAAAAGTCACAGAGAATCACACATCCACTGGACATACTTGAGACTTATCTATAGCTTTCTCCCCCATGTGAAGATTTCTCTCTAGGTTAATAATGAATCAAGGGAACAGTAAGGTTACTTTAACAGAGAAACTGTGGAGATCTGGGTTAAACTTAAGCAGAATCTTTGATTTACTTCATTATAGAGCCTATAGTACATATATATATGACTGTGACTGTCCCTGAGGATTCGTATTTGAGTTGTGTTTTCCTAACATTTGCTTTTGGAACTACCAAAAGCAAAGTGGTTGGTTGTTAAAGAATTAACTTAGCCGGGAAGTGGTGGCACATGCCTGTAATCCCAGCATTCTAGGAGGCAGAGGCAGACAGATTTCTGAGTTCAAGGCCAGCCTGGTCTACAGAGTGAGTTCCAGGACAGCCAGGGCTACACAGAGAAACACTGTCTCAAAAAAACCAAAATCCAAAAAACCAAAAAAAAAAAAAAAAAAAAAAAGAATTAACTTGTAAACGGGGGTGGGGGGGGGATAGAGGGGGTGGGGGAGGGGGATAGGGGGATGGGGGGTGCACGCCTTTAATCCCAGCACTTGAGAGGCAGAGGCAGGTGGATTTCTGAGTTCAAGGCCAACCTGGTCTACAGAGTGAGTTCCAGGACAGCCAGAGCTACACAAAGAAACCCTGTCTGGAAAAAAAGAAAAAATTAACTTGTAGGAGAAGCATCTTGATGAAGACACCAGAACACTGTAACACATTTTACCTCATCATATATCCTCTGATGCCTCAGACTCTGGAGTAATTTTTTTTTTCGGTTTTGATTTTTGTTTTGTTGTTTTTGAGACAAAGTCTCACTCTACCCTGGGCTGGCAAAAATTTGTAGCAGTCCTCCATCTTTTGCCTCCCATGTTCTGGAATTACAGGTAAGAGTGCCACACTCATCTCTGGCAAACAGATTTTTGAATGTTGCATAATGGTTACCTCCTTCATTAGAAAGGTGATACCAGGGCCAAAGAGATGGTTTATCAAGGCTGAAGAGATAGCTCAGCTGGTAAGAAACAGGCTCACAAGCAAAAGCATAAGAGCTGGTTTAATGGGTATAGACACTCACCACCACCAAGCCTCAATATGATTCCTCTGATATGGTAGACAGAAACTACAGGCTGTCCTCCTCTGACCTCCACTAACACACTGTGCCCCCCCCACACACACACTGTTTGGGGCTGAGGGGTGGGGAGGGAGATGCTAACTTTGGACATGATGCTCACACCTTTAATATCTCAGCAGCTGAGAGGCTTAGGCAGGTGGATTGTTCATGGCCGTCCTGATATACAGATTGAGAGCCTGTTTCCAAAAATAAAGCCAGCATAAAGAGTGGGCTGATGGCCAGGCAGTGGTGGTGCACACCTGTAATCCCAGCACTCTGGGAGGCAGAGGCAGGCAGATTTCTGAGTTCGAGGCCGGCCTGGTCTACAGAGTGAGTTCCAGGACAGCCAGGACTACACAGAGAAACCCTATCTAAAAAAAAAACAAAACAAAACAAAAAAAAGTGCGCTGATGGCACCCAGGTACCTGTGTGTTTGCACTGCTGCCACCTCCAACCTCTGAAAGATATTGCAGTGTGGCAGCCCAGAACACAGACAGATCCTATGTAAAGCCCTTGATTCTGATCCCAGCCTCGCCCTTTAAAGGATGTGAACACAGGGCAATTGGAAGATTGAGTGAAATAGTTTAAAGTTTGGCTGAGTGAAAGTGTTAAAGTATCTTTTATTCTCCTGTAGTAATTATCTCCAAGGCTACTGCCTACATCTCTAACCTAGGCCTAGTCCTGGAAGCTTCTAACCTCCATACTATGTTATCTAGGCCTAGTATGTTTTCAGCTTGAGATTTACTGCTGAATAAGCTCAGTCTTTCTTGTTGTCTCTGAGCTCTGGCTAGCTGGTCAACTCAGCTGTTCTAGTTCAGACTCCTCTCCAAGGCGACTGATACACGACCAAGGCAAGTCTTATAACAGACAACATTTAATTGGGGCTGGCTTACAGGTTCAGAAGTTTGGTTTGGAATCATCAAGTAAAGAGCATGGCAGCATCCAGGCAGGCCCAGTACAGGAGAAGCTGACAGCTCTACATCTTCATCTGAAGGCTGCTAGCATGAGGGTATTATGCCCACCCTACAATGACACAGCAACTCCAACAGGATAAGACTTCCTAATAGGGCCACTCCCTAAGCCAAATATACAAACTACCACATTCCACTCCCTGGCCCCCACAGACTTGTTCAAACATATGAGTCTATGGGGGGGGGCACACCTAAATGTAGCATATGCAAATACATTTAGTCCAACTTCCAGAGTCCCCAGAGTCTATAGCGTTCAACAATGTTAAAAGTCCAAACTTCAAGGTCTCTTCTGAGATCCATCCAATCACTTAACTGTAATCCCCAAAGCAAAACAGGAAACCAGTTGGGCAAACTCCAAACTCTGCAACTCCATGTCTGATATAACAGTCTTCAGATCTCCAACTCCCTTTTCTGTTGCAGGAATTATTTAAAAGATGGAACCATCATGTTCCTGTGCTTTTGCCTCTAACTCTCTGCCTGGTGGCCTGGTCATCCATGCACTGGAGATTCAGAGATTCACTGGCCTGGCACTCCCGAAATGTCTCCACCCAGCTCGATAGGTTCCCAATGTGTGTGTGTGGGGGGGGGGGGGGCGGGGTCACTACCACACCAACCCTGTGCTTCAGATCTCCCACAGCCTTTGTGGTGCACATCTGGCAAACCCACGCTTTGCCACTGTACCGTTCTCTCTGAACTCAGACGTGCCACTGTGTGAAGGAAAACACAACACAAAATTAGTTCAGAAACAATGGTAACTCAGTCTTGGGGCACAAAAACTAAAATGTAATCTTGTAAGCCTTATTAAAATCTGATTCCTCCAGTAGCGGATCTGCCATGATACTAGGAAAGTATCAACTATATCTTACCCTCTGCTGTCCAAGCTCCAAAAAGAAGTAACTTTCACCTGCTTCCTCTCTCCTTCTATCCAACATGGAAGTCCTGCCTACTCACCCAATCATTGGCTCCTTTATTCCCTAGGGGATTGGTTCACAAAAACAGCACCAAGCCTAGTCACAACACTTTTCATCGTTTTTCTCCTGGGCTGGTTGCACTCTGTTAGCAGCTTTCCTCAGCAGATAGCCCATGGCTCTGGCATCTCAAACATTTTGGGGTTTCCAAGGCATCTTCAATGTTACATCTTCTTGAAGCGCTGTTGTCACTTCTCCAGCTCTGTTCTCTATAGCGTTCTAAGGTTCATCTACTCCACTGATGTTTTTCTTGGTGACCATCCCATGGCATTGACATCTCCAATATGCTGGAGTCTTCAGCCGCAACCAGGCTTCACTTATATCCTCTCACCGGCTCTCTTCATGGTGCCAAGCCTCAACTCCCTTGCATGACTCCTTCAGTCCTGGGCCATCAATTGCAACTGAGGCTATACCTTCACCAATGGCCTTCCATAGCCTCTCACAGTGCTGAGCCTCAGCTGCTCTTCATGACCCCTTCATGCCTTCAAAACCAGTACCACCTGGGTGATACTTACACATTACCAAGTCCAGCTGCAGCAGGAGATAAAACCTTGGCTCTCTCTGGAACACAGTTTCTTTACGTTCTCAGAAAACACTTCCCAGAAGATTTTTGTTGGCCTCTTCTTAATCACAGCTAATTTCTTAGCTCCAGCTAACCAGCATCAGTTGTCCCAGTAATCCCTTCCATTTTTCTCTCCCCTCCCCCCACACACAGGGTTTCTCTGTATAGCCCTGGCTGTCCTGGAACTCACTCTGTAGACCAGGCTGGCCTTGAACTCAGAAATCCGCCTGCCTCTGTCTCCCAAGTGCTGGAATTAAAGGCGTGCACCACCACTGCCCAGTGTATTTTTTTTCTTATTTAAGGTTTATTTATGTACTATGTAAACAGCATTCTGCCTACATGTGTGTCTATACACCAGAAGAGGGCACCAGATCTCATTTTTGATGGGTATGAGCCAGCATGTGGTTGCTGGGAATTGAACTCAGGACCTCTGGAAGAGCAGACAGAGACAGGGCTCTTAACCTCTGAACCATTTCTCCAGCCCACTCTATTTTTCACTCTAAAGCCAGAGCCACATAGCTGAAACTTCAGTGTTCTGCTGTTTGCTGGGGCTGGTGCATGGCCCACACCCTTATTTTATTACCAGCTTTCTTTTCTGACCCCTTCTCTGCCTAAGCTTGGCTTTTGTGGAACTTGCTATGTAGATTGACCTTGAACTCATGGATCTGCATGCCAGGCTCCTAAATACTGGGATTAAAGGGGTGGTCCACCAAGCCTGGATTTAATTTTTTATTCAACTAGAACTTTGTTGTGTTCAAGGCTGGTCTGGAACTGAGATCTGTTTGTTTTTGCCTCCTGGGATTAAAGGCTTGTACTACCACGCTTGGATCTAAATTTAGCTGGGTGGGGGTCTTGCCCAAAGGTCACTACTGCCTTAATTCAATTTGTTTTTGTTTTTGTTTGATTTTGGTTTTTTCGAGACAGAGATTCTCTGTATAGCCCTGGCTGTCCTGGAACTCACTCTGTAGACCAGGCCAGCCTCGAACTCAGAAATCTGCTTGCCTCTGCCTCCCAGAGTGCTGGGATTAAAGGCATGCGCCACCACCGCCCGGTGCCTTAATTCAATTTGATATCCTTGAACACAGGATTCAGCTCGATTTCACTTCCTGGTGCCCCTAAATACTCAAACCATATATTTTATATTTTTCCTTTCTCAAGATAATGTTTGTTTACAATGCTCTTCATGAGACAATCAGAGAACAAAAAAGTCTATGATAGTCGTTTCTGAGACTTCCGTTGTCAATGCAATTAAGTTTAGTCTCGGCTCCTTAGTGTCAGGCAGACTCTTTAGACAAGGGCAAAAACTAGCCACATTCTTCACCAAAATACCACAAAAATAGTCTCTAGGCCACGTATTGAAATTCTCCACTGAAACCTCTTGGGCCAGGTCCACAAAATTCAAATCACTCTTAGTAACAAAGTCTTTCATATTCCTACTAGGATAGCCATTAAGTCCCATTTAAAGCATTCCACTGATTTCCAAATCCAAAGTCTCAAAATCCACACTCTTCTAAACAGAAACATGTTCAGGCCTATCACAGCAATACCCCACTCCTGGTACCAACTTCTATCTTAGGGTTTTACTGCTATGAACAGACACCATGACCAATGCAAGTCCTATAAAAGACATTTAATTGGGGCTGGCTTACAGGTTCAGAGGTTCAGTCCAGTATCGTCAAGGCAAGAGCATGGCAACATCTAGGCAGGCATGGTGCAGGAGAAGCTAAGAGTTCTACATCTTCATCTGAAGGCTGCTAGTGGAAGACTGAGTTCCAGGAAGCTACAGTGAGGGTCTTAAGCCCATGCCCACAGTGGCATACCTACTTCAACAAGGCCATACCTTCTAATAGGGCCACTCCCTGGCCAACCTATACAAACCATCACACTGACTGATTCAATTTGGCTTCTCTCCTGTCTCTGCTTTTTTTTTTTTTTTTCTCTGCTTGGCTTCTTAATAACTTTGGCAATAAGTTCTAATTTCCTGGTACCTTCACATTCTCTGGTTTGTTCCATTCCCACCTGTGTCTAGCTTATTCTCTCTCTGCAGCCTGTCTCTGTACAGCTGTCCCAGTAAAACTGCCTCCTCATTCTCTGCACTGCCCCTTAAGTAGCTTGCCTTTCCTCTCTCTTCTCGTGAGAGTTGGGCATATCCTATTCTGTTTTTCTCTGATTCATCACTTTGTCTGCCACTCAATTAGAAATCACTTTCAAACATGGGTGCTTTCTTGTACAAACTAACTTTACCTTCATTGTTTAGGATTAAAGGTATGTACTAAAAGCCTGTCTATATTTTCACTGGAGGAGTTAATGCTAAGGGTAAGCAACACAACTAGACACTTTTTTCCAGTAAATTATACAACCTCTGAGTTCATAGTATGATCAACTATCCTGCAACATTTATGTACCAGAGAGTAATCTCTGAATTAATGGTCTTCAGCATAACTTCACATTTCTGCCAGGGACCTAAGCAATTGTCATTAAGTTGGTTAGGTTATTAAGTTGTCAAATAGGTTATCAATGGATTGAATTTAGTGATAGTATTCGAAGTAAAACTGAGGTCATTTTAATATAAACATTACATTTTGGAGGGTGACTATGAGATTTTGAACACTGTAACAAATATCTGAGAAAATGACTTGCAGATGCTTGGCTTTATTCAAGGCCTCCATCTCAAGAGATTTCAGCCCCTGGTCCTTGGCTCCATTCTTTTATGTCAGAGGGCATGATGGAGTAGAGTTGCTCATCTTGTAACAGGGACCTATTTCTTCCATCAAAGGACTATTTGTTTATGAACTAATAAGTAGATTGGTCATTGTTGAAGTTAATACCCTTATAATCCAACCACCTCCCAAAAGTGCCACCACAGTAAGACCAAGTCTTAAGTACAGAAGTCCTTTGGAAGAACACTACATATCTAAACACTAAAAAATAGAATCTCTTAATTTATGTTCATCTGCTACCCTGTGAATTGAGGGGCCTCAGACTTTGTATTGCTGGATATAGAAATCAAGGCCTATACCTCCAGCCACAGGCCTGACAGGATTGTCAGTGGTCAGTGGGAAAAAAGGCAGTGATCTGACTGTTTCATCTCACCACCTCTGTTTCCTCAGATGAAAACTGTGACCCTGATTCCATGAGCAGTATTAAAGTTGATGCAGCATCCAGGAACTACCAAGTAGCTGGCCGACAGAGTGGGCATGCCTTCAATCTTATTTCCTGCCTTCTTCCCATTTCTAGCAAAATGGAGAAGTACTTGCAGGAAAGTACGCTATGGATTAACACCCTAGCACTCAGCGTCCCCAAGACTCAGCACTGCCGGTCATCTGTTATGCTCTCTGCTCCCTGTCTAGTGGTTTGGAAGCCCTGCTTAAGCCAGGTGAACATATATCCCAACCCCATGCTTGGAAGCGAACCCAGAGCCTTGCATTTGCTAGGTGGCAAGGAATGCACTGGTGAAGTCGATCCCCCACACCCTGAGCAAGTCCTGACACACATGTCTCACCTATCAAGCCACAAGCTCTCTCCACATCCCACTGATACTGAGCAATCTTCCTGTTCTCTGAAGAGCAGCCTCCCTTCTCTCGTGTCCTCTTTTAAGCTTGTCTCCATATTTTTTAAATCATTGTCATGCTCCCTCTTTCTAATAGCTAAAATGCAAGAGTGGCATAAACTCTGCTTTAAGAAGTCCCCACTGGCCAGGCGGTGGTGGCGCACGCCTGTAATCCCAGCACTCCGGGAGGCAGAGGCAGGTGTATTTCTGAGTTCAAGGCCAGCCTGGTCTACAGAGTGAGTTCCAGGACAGCCAGGGCTATACAGAGAAACCCTGTCATGAAGAAAACCAAATCCAAAAAAAAAAAAAAAAAAAAAAAAAGTCCCCACTGCTATACTGAATCATCTGGTCTACCCTTTGTTGCCCCGTCTCCTTCATGTTCTGAGGCAGGAATTCCTAAAGCCTCGGCTGCCATCTGAAACTAAGCAAGACTGACGTTGAACTCCCATCCTTCTGTCTTTACCTCCTGAACAGTAGGATACTGACCTGTGCCACATACCCAGACCATATTAGTCTTTCTCAGAGCAAAACTGGAGAGAGAGAGAGAGAGAGAGAGAGAGAGAGAGAGAGAGAGAGAGAGAGAATGACAAGAACTGTATTCAGTTGGATGTGGTGGCTCGTATCTGTAATTCCAGCACTCAGGACACAAGCAGGAAGAGCCTGGTGGACATGGAGTTCTACACCAGCCAGGGCTAATTCAAAGCTTTATTCTCAAAAACCCTGTAAGCAAAAATGAAAAAGAAAAAACAGAAACTGACAAATTATAAGAACAAAAGAAGCACCTCAGTTTTTCCCATTTACTTATTTTTTTCTTTTTGGTTTCTTTCAAGACAGTTTCTCTCTGTAGCCCTGGCTGTCCTGGAACTCACTCTGTAGACCAGGCCGGCCTCGAACTCAGAAATCCACCTGCCTCTGCCTCCCGAGTGCTGGGATTAAAAGCGTGTGCCACCACTGCTTGGCTCCCATTAACTTTTTTTAATCCTTAGGGAGGCTGAGACCTGGGATTTTAATCTACAGTGGACTTTCCTGCAGGCACTTGGTTGATGGCACGCCTACTCTATCTACCCACATCAGCCATAGTTACTAGATAGTTACCAGATGTCATATCAACTTTAACACTGCTCATGGAATCATGGCCACAGTTTTCAGATGTGGAAACAGGTGGTTTGAGAATGGATCATGTGGAGATCAGGCCCAGAGCCTCGAACATATTAGATAAGCACTCTACCACAGAGCTACTTTCCAGGCTAAGTAATGATTCTTTGTGCATAACACAGCTCACAGGAGAGCAGGGATCTGATATGCATTTCCACAGAAAAGAAAGAGATCCGCAGTCAGTGGCAGGCAGGTCCAGACTAAATAGGTGTGAGTAAAGCCTCAAGAATCTGGAGGGGCCCTGCCAGAGCCTTACACATACAGAGGCAGATGCTACCAACCAACTATTGGACTGGGCATGGGGTCCCCAATGGAGGAGCTGGAGGGTGGTCCAGAGGAGCTGAAGGGGTTTACAGCCCCATGGGAAGAACAATGATTTTGGCCACCCAGACTCCCCAGGAATCCCAAGGACTAAACCTTCAACCAAGGGGTACATATGGTTCCAGCCAAAAAATGTGGCAGAGGAAGGCTTTGTTGGAGTGGTCCTTGGTCAGGTAAAGGCTCAACAGAGGCCCCAACAAAGGGAAACCCAGGTGGGGGAGGAGGGAGTGTGTTGGGTAGAGAGGCATATACATGGAGGCAAGGGGAAGGAGGAAAGGGAGGGGTTGGGGGTCTTAGGGGAGGGGGGATATCGGAAAGGTTTTACCATTGGCAATGTAAATGAAGACGATATTCAATAAAAAAAATTAAAAAAAAAGAATTGATCATGTAGTGGAGATGAAAAGGACTCTAAAGTGTTCCTGGAAGATAGTGAGGTCTGTGGGTTTTGGATAGTACTATACTAGTACTACTACTACTAATAATTAGTTGGATGCCTTTATAACACAATAATAATTAGTAGTAGTAGTATTTTATTATTATGACTATGATTATGATGATGATTATTTTATGAGATAGAAAGGAACAGAGAGAGAAGAGCAACTTTTGACTGTCACTGTCACAACAGCAGGTATTTGTACTCTACAATGAGTCTTAACTGTCCACAAAGCAGGCTGCCTCTTACGAATGTACAGTTGGGGAAGGGGCTCCACTAATGCCAAACTGAATCAGTGGGAACATTTGGGTGTACACATTAAAACATGAAATCATAATAACTAAGCCAGACCACCTTTAATGGGAGAACCAGACATTTTGGCAGAAACTTGCCTCATGCTAAGGAGCTTTGGGATGGTTGGGAATGTGGACCAAGGGTCAGTAAATTACAGCCTCCAGGCCCCATTTGCCCTACCTGTATTTGCATGGATTTCAAGCTAAGGATGATCTTTATGCTTTTGTTGGGTTGCATTATGTTGTCCAAAATGATGCAGAACTCCTCTCTTGGGCTCAAGAGAGCAACCTGAAAAGCAACTAGGGCAACAGGCCTGCTCCTGTCTTAGGTTTTAAATAGTAGAAAGATATGTTTCATGACATGTGAAAAGTATATATGAATTATCCAAACTCAAGTTGGATGCCTTTATAACACAACCACACATTCCTTTCAATTCCAGCTCACTGGAAAAGAAGCTTTTACTCTAGGACTCAGGAAGCAGATGCAAGAGGATCTCTGGGAAATTTGAAGCCAGACTGTACTACATAGTGAGTTCCAGGCCAACAGGGAAATACAGTAGACCCTGTCTCAAACTAACTAACTAACTAACTAACTAACTAACTAACTAATTAAGTAACTAATTAACTAAAAAACACAAACCAACCAAAACAAAAACCAACCAACCCCAAAAAAAACCAAAAACAAAAAAACCCAAACCGACAACAACAACAACAACAACAACAACAAAAACCCAAGTCAACTGTGTTCCTTTGGACACCTACTGAAATGCAGGTTCTGAGTCAGACAGGCCCTTTCCTGCAGCTTTCTGCCCAGGTGGTGGAGGTCTTAACCTGAGCCCCGGTCAGGGTCATCTATCCAACCTCAATAAGCCATTTAATAAAAGCCAAACTAAAAGTTGAAAGTATAAAAAAAAGATTTATTCAATGTGACCATATTAGGAAGAGGGACAAAGAGATCTAGAGAGCCTCTAGATCCATTTTAGGGGTACTGAAGTAAGACTAAAGTCTCCAGAGAAAGCCAAGGAATTTCACATCAAAGCAGTCCTGGTCAAGGTGCGGCCCTTCCCACCATTGGCCAATCCTGTACAATAGTCTAACAAGTCAATCGTTGTTTTGCTTTTCACCTATATAGGGTTTCTCTGTGTAGCCCTGGCTGTCCTGGAACTAACTTTGTAGACCAGACTGGCTTCAAACTCAGAGATCAACCTGCCTCCAACTGCCCAGTGCTTAGACTAAAGTCTGTACCACTACTACCCAGCCTGACAAGATTTTAAGACTGTGAAGTCTCCTCAGGAAAGGCAACTGTTCCCCATGTCCCCTGCCCCAGACCCAGCCCATCCCCCACCCCCAGCTGTATTCCTGGGGAAATTCCTATGTCTTTGTTTCAGTTGTCTGATAGAGGGGGAGAACACTGTTCCTGCCAGGTCTGTCACACCAATGCTGCCACCTCCTGCTACCAGAAGACAGCCTGGGCTATTCCTTTGCAAGAGTTGTAGTGAGTGCTTCTGAGGGAAACCAATAGTACTAGAAAATGTAACTTCCCATCCCTGCACAGCTGGTTGCTCTCAATGAGCCTACCTTGGGGTTGTAAGGGTTAAGTGAGACAATGTAGCTGGAGATGGGTACCCAGAGAGTCTGAAGGAATGATGTACCTAGAAGAGAAGGAGAGAGGGATACAGTGGCCCCCATGTGGCCAGGAATGACCAAAGCCATCAGGCTGGGGACTGGCCTTCTCCAAGTTTTGGCACCATCTTCTAGGTTATTTAGTAAGACTCCCCAAAACCAAGGGTGCCCCAACATCCCACACCTCGGAAGGCAACACCCAAATCACTCTGAGAAATGGTCTCGATACAATAACATGAGGATTTTTTTATTCCAGAATTCTGGGTTCCACAGCTATACACCGCACAGGGCTAGAGGACTATGGACCACGAGTGCCAAATTGCGACAGCCTTTATAAGTTTACGGAAAAGCCCATGAATCACAAACCAATCATTTCTTAGCATGGAGAGCCCTTAAAATGTGAGCCAATTGATTTGTACCACTCCATAGTTTTTAGGCCAATCAGTTTAAATTATTGGAGCCCACGCTCAGTGGACCAATTAGTTTCCTATTTTCTTGAATGTCTATAGCTGCATGAACTCCTGCATAGGGGTAATGGCATAAGCAGTTTACAGAAGCAAGATAAGCTTAGCCTATTTCCAGTTACCTTGTGGGGCCAGGATCACCTATTCAAGGCCTTTCTGCTAGGTCTAAACAAAGGGCAGGCTCTGGAATGTGACCTTTTACCTAGTTTCTAACAAAGCGAGATAGCATTTTAAACTGCTGACTTCTTGGGGTCATTAGATTAGGCTCTATTATTTTCTATCCTTTCACTCCCCACTTCTTCTCTTGTTAATAGTTCTAATCTTAGAACTATAGAGCTAAATCTCTGACTCTATATATTCTGGATTGTCCTGCCCTAAATCTCTGATATTGTTGGCGTAGCATAAGAATCTGCACAGCAATTATTCGTTCCCTAATAAAAACTATTAACCGGTTAATCACACAGGTTCCAATTGTAAGCAAAAGGAGTAAAATTACAAAGGGTCTCATCAAAGCAGAAAGCAGGGTGGATAAAGGGTACAAGATAAGGGCCTTTCCACCAAGTCTCAAGGTATTCTGTGCAGTGGCGTCTAACGTAGACCGAACCTCCAACTTGGAAATGACTTGCAAGTCTCTTTCTCCTGAGTAGGCTTTCCATGCTCGCTGCCTCACCCACTCGATGGCCTTGAGCCTAGAGAACAAAAGCCTGAAGCAAAAAGGGTAGGAGAGCTATTTAATTATTAACACCAGTCTCTGTGGTCAATTTGGTAAGGGTTTCTTTCATCAGGGTTCCAGCAACAGTTCCTGAAGCCTTCTTATACAGATCCAGTCACCTATCTGGAAGCATTGAGGTGTCTCTGGCATGCCTGGAGCATTTAAGGCAAATCTCATATTGTGGGACACCTCCTGGGAGGGCCCAGTGGACACCAAAGGAGTTGGGGTATCAAAGAGGACCTCGAGGGGGGGGTCAGGTTAAAATGGTAGGGGCTCTTCAGAAACAAGGGGAGAGGCACCACCCAGCCTGAGCCAGTCTCCAAGGTCAATTTAGTTAAGGTCTTTCATAGCGTTTTGTTTATTCTCTCTACCTGCCTTGAGCCCTGGGGACAGTACATCCAATAATGTTTCCAATTAGTCCCCAATATCTCTGTCAATTTCTGACTTACCTTAGAAACAAAAACAGAACCATTATCTGATCCAATTACCTTGGGCACTCTGAAACTCGGGAAATTTTCTTCTAACCTTGGCAGCTGTTTCCTGCTTCAACCGATCTAGAGAAAAGTATCTATGAATGCTGGAAGATATTTTATAACCATATTCTCCTGCCTTAGTTTTTATAAAACCTCTTAATATATTCTAGACTGTTCTCTTCTAGGTCTTTTACCCTGTTTAATCTTTACTGCATAAGCATTTACTTGCTGGCATATCTTACACTGTTCTACTATCTCTCTAGCCTAAAACCTGAGTCATAAATACATACATTTGGTCTCTTAACTGCCAGGACTAAGTTTTTTTTTTTTTAATCCCCTAAATGAGTCCTTCTGTACATTTGGCCTAGTGAGTCTTTGGCTTACTTTCCCGGGAGTACAGTTCTCCCTTCTTGTGTTCACCCTCTCTTGGTAAAAGTTGGTAGGGTGGCCAGTAATCTCAGTCCTTTTTTAAGTGAGGCTGTTCCTTAATTTTGTCCCATTTCCCAATGGGTGTCTCTTACAGGCCCATAATCAGTATAGGCTCCTGCATATCCATTCCTGGAGCCACTTGCTCTGCCTGGTTATTGCCCATTGAGTCTTTTCCCTTTGGACATCCTGGGCAGTGAATACTCACAGTGGTTGACTTCATTAGGACATCTAAGAGGTCCAATATTTCCTGTTGGTTTCCTCTGATGTGAGCTGTCCTCTTGGCATATATCCCTGTTGACATGGGCTGTGTCAAAGGCATACCTGTTATCCGTGTGGATGTTGATTTTCTTGCTGGTTCCAAGTTTCAAGGTCTTGGTGAGGGCAACAAGCTCCACTTTCTGTGTTGACATGCCAGGGGGTAAAGATTCTTCTACCCAGATGACATTTGTGCCGTCCACCATAGCAGCACCTGTTTCCATCATGGAGAAAACTGCTCCTGTCTGTAGCAACTTTCAGCAGGGGTCAATCTCTCCTTTTGGGCCAGTTAGCTACAGCCCGTTGCACAGGAAGCATATCTGCCCCCCTCCCCATTTTGGAGAGTATGTCTTACTCCAACAGAGAGTAGGAACAGTCTGGGGTGACCCTAAATGAATGGGCTTCCCATCCCATCCCTAGGTCCGCTGTTCTTCGGGTAGTCCATGAATACATTTTGGTGCCAGGGGCTCCTTGGATCCAAGATCTTTTCTTGGAAAGAGCACCATTGGCTTGGAAGACTGAGTGTTGAGCCCCTGTGTCCACCAAGAACTGAATGGGTTTCTCCTTACTCCCATAGTTATCCTGGGTTGGGGGAGGTGGTCAGAAAACCCATCTCCCCTAGTTGCTATCTTCACCCAGGGCTAACACCTGGGTTTGCCATTTGGGGGCACTTTCCCAAGACCTGGGAATTCCTGCTCCTGGCTTCTATTTCTTAGGGCACACTCTGGCTCAGTGGCCTCTTTCCTTGCAGTATGCACACTGGTCCTTTTCTGTCTCCCTTTTCTGCTTTTTCTAACTATTATATCCAGGATTCTCTGTAGCTTCCTTCCTTCTCTGTCATTTTCTTTCTTTTTCTCCATTTCTTTTCCTCCTCTGTCTCCCTGTGTCAGCAAACTGTACTAAATCTCTCTATAGACTTTCTCAATAACCTATACTACTAAATCCTTCTACAGACCTTCTCAGCAACCTGCACCAAATCCCTCTAGCCTCTGCAGCTTTTTTCTTGATATCTCTACTAGCCCTGTCTATAAGAGCCATTATCATAGTAGCTTTATATCCTGAGCCCCTGGATTCATAGCATGTATATTGGCAGAATGCCTCTATGAGCTAGCTGCTCTAGAAAAGCTGCAGCTGACTCATCTGGTCCCTGCTTAACCTTACATACCTTGGTCAAATTCTGGCCTGCCATGCCCTCGAGACCTGTCAGTGGAGTCTGGTGTTGGTGTGTCAGATGCCTCTTACCTTTTGTCTGAAGGGGTAATCTTCTTGGCTTCCTGTATTACAAATAAAACAGTCTCAAAGAGATTAATTAGTCTCTTGGGAAATATACCCTTAGTGAGAGAGCTACCATGGTATCAGGATAGGTGGTCTCAGGTCCTCTCCTGCTCCATTCTGTGGTCCTCTCTAAATATCAATTGAGCAAAATTATTACCATTTTGTAAATTATAAACTATAAGATAGACATAACATCTAGTTTATCATCCCTGTCAATTAAACAGGACCCTTTCATCTGTATTATCTTAAAAGACTGTCAGAATTAACACTTAAGAATTAACATTGTAAGAATTGACTCATGTCCTGGCTTTAAATTTTATGTCACCTGAAAATCATTTATTTAAATCTATATGAGCTTTCTCAGGATTAAACAGCTTGGGCTCTATGTGAGTCTAACAGTCTTCAATACCATCAGAAATCTAAGAGTGACCAATATTAACTAAATATATATATATATATATATATATATATATATATATATATATATATATAGCTTAACACAACTTTTAAGACTTAAATATCAAATTCCATGGATTTTTGACATTTTTTGAAAACCAACTATCTATGTAAAGTAATGTGGACTGTTGTCAAACTATCTTCAGCTATTTCTGATTAAAACCTAGAAAACACCCTAACAATAAACTCAGAGCCTTATATTTCTATTTAGCCCTAAACTCATAGGTTTAAAGATCTCAGATCGGTAAAAATAACAAAGAACTGGGTGTAAATCCTATACTTTTAAATTTAGCATTTATACCAATGAAAACCTTGATTTTTCTATCAAAATAAACCCTGTATCAAATAAGAACTTATGCCTTGAACTTAATACCAATTATAAAGATTTTTATCAAATGAAATTAATTTTATTTTCTCCCCGTTTTAAATCTGACCATTTCTATATTCTCTAGAAAGACCGTTTCTTCAGTCTCAACATGGATGTTGAGATATGAAGGGGAGTGGCATTTTCTGTAATGTAACTCTCAAAACAAGATTTTAGTATCACAAAGACAGATTTTTCATTTGCTATTTTAGAATCTAGTCTTCTGGAGGTCTCTCTTATTTTGACCTCTCTCCCAGAGGAACAATATAACCACAAAGTTTAACATCACATCGATCATAATAATTTAAACAACTTATAATAAAAGAAATAAACCATCTGTACCAATTTAAACCCAAAATTCTCGCACGTGCCACTTTGAGCGTCTTGTTAAGACTTGTTTTCCTTTTCAGGGGGGGCGTCAGAGCCCAAGTATTTTGTCTCTCCTTTTGTTCTAAGTAGGCGCCCTTGAGTCATGTGACCTGATTTTGGCGCCACAGAAGGAGTTGCTTTTCAGTCAAAGTCAAAATAATATTGTCTGTCTAAGTTCAAGAACACAAAACACGATACAAAATAACACCACATAGACAGCCTGACCCTGCCACAGTCAGGCCTCTAGATTCAAGAACACAGAGCAAGGAAAATCACACAATTTGTCCCTAGAGGGGCCCAGTAAACTGCAGGGACCAGAAGCAAAACAAAATGGCTCCCGCCCTTACTGACTCGCTGTTTACAGATGGAGAGCCTTATTCAGCTCTCTCCCAGGTCTAAAGCTTCCTCTAGACCCTCACAGTCTCGACTCTAGCAGCCGCCAGTCGAACGCACCACACCAGAAGCTTGCAAGAAAAACCGTTTGGTTTTCGATTTTTGATAGACAGGGTGTCTCTGTGTAGCCCTGGCTGCCCTAAAACTTGCGTTGGAGACCAGGCTGGCCTGGAACTCATAGAGATCTGCCTGCCCCTACCTTCACAGTACTGAGAATAAAGGCATGCACCACCCCACCCCCACCCCCACCCCGCGGATTTCATTGTTTTGAGATACAGTGTCCTAGAAGGAGGCTGGCCTTGAGTACCTCTTAATCCTCCTCCCTCTACCTCCCAGGTGTTTGCATTTCAGGAAGACATCCATCATTAAGTTCTGTAGTGCTGGAATGAAAACCTAGATTTTTTCATTTACCTGGTGTGTGTGTGTGTGTGATTCACTCAAAAATTGCACCCAGGACTGAGGAATTCTGGTGACTGTTTTTTTTGTTTGTTTGTTTGTTTGTTTTGGGTTTTTTTTCGTTTATTTGTTTTTTGTTTTGTTTTGTTTTGTTTTGTTTTTTTGTTTTGTTTTTGCTTTTTTCGAGACAGGCTTTCTGTGTGTAGCCCTGGCTGTCCTGGAACTCACACTGTAGACCAGGCTGTTCTTCAACTCAGAAATCCACCTGCCTCTCTGCCTCTCAAGTGCTGGGATTAAAGGCGTGTGCCACCACTGCTCGGCTACACTGTTTTATTTCTGTGTTGGCTTGGTTTTGGATTTTTCATAGCCATGGTTTCTCTGTGTGGCCTTGGCTGTCCCAGAACTTGTGCTGAAGACCAGGCACAAGTTAATTTTAAAAAGGGGGGCAGGGAGAGCTCACCTAGGCTCTGGAGCTGGCCCCGCCTAATAGGATCCACCCCTTCCTGTATGTAAAAAAAAAAAAAAAAAAAAAAGGTATATAAAGCCTTGATGGCCGCACTGGCGGCCAGAAGCCTCAGGACTCTCGCTGGGTACAGAAGAGGCAGAGTGGGAGTCAGAGCTCGGATTGCACCTGCGGCCAGAGCCACAGGCAGAGCAGTGGAAGGCGAAAGCAACAGGAGTGCCAGCTTGAACAGGAGCAGCGCAACCCGGGCGGTCAGATTCGGAAGGAGACTGGTTGCAGAAGTCTAGGAGGCGAAGCCAGAGCAGCGTTCGGACACCTCGGTGGCACTCAAAGGACCGGTCCTCACACTCTGACTGGGGAGAGACATAAGGCTCCCGGGCCTAGAAGGGTTCCAGGCGCTCTCGGTCCCCAGAGTCATCAGAATCTAGCTGGGACTCCCCAAGACGCTCCTGGAGTTCCAGAGGAAGCAGCCATGGCCCCGAGGCAGCAGCACAGCCTGCAGGAACGACTGTGGCTTCCTGAGGAGCACAAGCTGCAAAAAGAGCTGCTCAAGGCCCTGGAGACACCCGAGGAGAAGCGCGCACGAAGACTGGCCAAGAAGGAAGCTAAGGAGCTCAAGAAGAGCCAGAGGATGGGCTGGGGCGAGGATCACGTGGGCTACAGCAACAGCGACAACCCCTTTGGAGACAACAACCTGCTGGGCACCTTCATCTGGAAGCAGGCCTTGGAGAAGAAAGGCATCAGCCACCTGGCCGACCAGGAGCTGAAGGAGCACAGCAAGAGGATCCGGGAGGAGAACCGGCTGGAGCTGCACAAGGTCAAAAGGCTGCGGCTAGAGCGGGAACGCGAGCGAGCCAGGCGGGAGCAGGAGCTGGAGTTGCTGCAGCGGGAGAAGGAGGCAGAGCACCTTCAGACCTGGGAGGAGCAGGAGCACAGCTTCTGCTTGCAGCAGGCCAAGCTTCGCTCCCAGATCCGAATCCGAGCGGGGCGGCCCAAGCCCATCGACCTGCTGACCAGGTACATCAGTGCAGAGGAGGACTCGGACCTGGACGTGGGGATGCACGAACCCTGCACCTACCTCAACGGCCTCACGGTGGCAGACTTGGAGGACCTGCTAGAAGACATCCAGGTGTCCATGGACCTGGAGCAGGGCAAGAACGTGGACTTCTGGCGGGACATGACCACCATCACAGAGGATGAGATCGCCAAGCTCCGCAAGCTGGAGGCCTCTGGCCAGGGCCCAGGCGAGCGCCGCCGGGAGACAGTCCACGCAGCGGTCAGCTCCGACGTGCAGGCGGTGTTCAAGGGAAAGACCTACAGCCAGCTGCGGGCCATCTTCCAGGCCATCGAGCGCAAGGTCCGTGCCGGCGGCCCCGGCCTCGACACGGGCTACTGGGAGAGCCTGCTGCAGCCCTTGTGTGCACGCATGGCCAGGGCCAGGCTCCGTGAGCGCCATCGAGATGTTCTTAGACGGAAGCTGTGCCGGCTGAAGCAGGAGCAGGGCGTGGAGAGCGAGCCCCTGTTCCCAGTCCTCAAGCCAGAGCCCAAGGCCACCCCCAGCCCCGAACCTGAAGAGCGGGCCCCCAGCCCCGGGGCTTCAGTGACCCCAGCACCGGGGGAGGCAGATGGCGAGGCCGTGGCGCTGGAGGAGGAGCTGATCCAGCAGAGTCTGGCCGACTTTGATGCTGGCCGCTACAGCCCGCAGCTGCTCAAGGCGCATGAGCTGCCGGCGGGCGCGCAGGTGCTGGAGCCGCAGGAGGACCTGCAGCGCCTGCAGCAGTCCCGCCAGCAGCTTCGGGCCCCAGGGGACGCGAGCGAGAACTCAGAGGACACCTTCCTCCAGCGCGCCAGGGAGGGCATGGGGCGGGACGAGGCGCACTTCAGCCTGGAGGTGCCACTGCCTGGCCGCGCCTACCTGTGGTCCGACAAGTTCAGGCCGCGCAAGCCGCGCTTTTTCAACCGCGTGCACACGGGCTTCGAGTGGAACAAGTACAACCAGACGCACTACGACTCGGACAACCCTCCGCCCAAGATCGTGCAGGGCTACAGATTCAACATCTTCTACCCGGACCTCATCGCGAAGCGCGCCACGCCCGAGTACTTCCTGGAGGCCTGCGAGGACAACCCGGACTTTGCCATCCTGCGCTTCCACGCGGGCCCGCCCTACGAGGACATCGCCTTCAAGATCGTCAGCCGCGAGTGGGACTACTCACACCGCCACGGCTTCCGCTGCCAGTTCGCCAACGCAATCTTCCAGCTCTGGTTCCAGTTCAAGCGCTACCGCTACCGCCGGTGACGCCTGTGGGCTGCGGTCCCTGCCACCCACACCGGGCCCTGCACAGCTCCCGGGTGCCAAGGCCCAGAGGACCAGGAGGCCGCCTTCCGAAGCCCTGGGGATCCGTGGACTGTAGATTGCTGACTGCGCGCAGGCGAGGGCAGGAGAAAAAGGAGGCTAGAGCCTGTGATTGGGCATTGTGAAGGGAAGGTTGGCTGAGAGGTTTAGAGGCGGGACAGAGGGAGAAGAAGATGGAGATGGAGATGGAGAGAAGATGGAACCTGTGGGATCTAGGAACCTGTGGGATCTAAAGACGAACCAGAACCAGGATGTCCTGGGAACAATAGGAATTTGGGATTTCGTAGATGATTAAATCATGTAGGGTTGGCTTGCCTCGTCTAGGTGTGCAGCTTGTGTCAATATCAATTAAGTTTTAAGGTCTTTGTGTGGGTGTTTTGTGGGTTGAGGATTTATTGTAATAAATCTGACTGATAAATTACAAGCCTCTGGAGTTTTCTTTAGACCGGTCTGGGGTGTGGGGAGGGATTCGACCCCGCTACAGCATCACACTAAGGGCAGGGAACGATGTCTGGGAAGGCCAGAGTTACCTCCTTCCCCCAGGTAACCGCTGGAAATCGGGTGGGCCACCACTTGGGGAAAGCCATGGAGGCAGGAGGACCACCGCGGTCGAGAGTAGGCAGGGATAGCCGGGTTTGGGTTTTAATAATCACACATTACAGAGGACCACCTCTGGGCTTCAGTTTCCAGCTCTGTGAGGGTCACAGCCCTGCTGGCCCATCCCTGCCTGCCTGCCTGTCTTTCAAGGACTTGGAACTGTTCTTGGGCTGACTGAGGTGGCAGAAATATCTTGTTTCCATGGACTTGCTCAACCACCCCATGTGGTTTTGATACATTAAATAAAAAGCTTAAGCTAAAAAAAAAATAATACAGTCTTGGGGCTGGACAGATGGCTGTTAAAAACACTGACTGGTCTTCCAGACGTCCTAAGTTCAATTCCCAGCACCCAAAAAGTGGCTCACAACCCTCTACTCGTGTGTCTGAAGACAGTAACAGTGTACTCACATTTAAAAACAAAAATCTGTTTTGAAAAATCCAGTCTCTTTTAAAATCCAATTTCTCTTTGAAACTCCAATTCTCATTTTTTGCAAAGTTTAAACACTTGCCTGGCCGGGGTAATGCATGCCAGCAAAGTCTGCACTGGCAAGAAAGAGGCAGTCGGTTCACTACATTCAAGGTCAGCCTTGCCTCCAGACTGAGTTCTAACAGAGCCAGGGAGTGGTGGTGGTAGTATGTGGGGGTGGGGTGGGGTGGGGGATGGGGGGTGAGGAGAGAGGTGGTTAAGTTCCTGAGGAGTGGGATCCTATAAAATCAAAGCAAGTATATGGTGTCTTAAAACCATCTAGCCGGGCAGTGGTGGCACACGCCTGTAATCCCAGCACTTGGGAGGCAGATGCAGGCAGATTTCTGAGTTTGAGGCCAGCCTAGTCTACAGAGTGAGTTCCAGGACAGCCAGGGCTACTCAGAGAAACCTTGTCTCAAAAAGACAAAGAAAATAAATAACATTTATAATGAGAACTGATGCTTTGTTTGTTTGTTTGTTTGTTTGTTTAACCAAGCCCACTCAGTCAGTCAACAGGTTCTCCAGTGCAGGAGTGAGGATTGAAAAGAAAGAGACAATTAGACAAAACTGCAGTATGACCTCAGTCAATTCTGAGACTGAAGGGCGAGTTTAATAATTCCAAATCCATTTTTATACCATTTAATTACCTGTAGGAATTAAGGTCAATAGTAGTACAATAAGGAATAAGCAAGACAGTAAACACAAAATTGTCAATGCAGTAAGCAAAGTCCCACATCATTTCAGTGACAGTTGTTTCCAAGGGTGTGTAAGGATGACCAAAACACCTGAGCCTACTTCCTTGTCCAAGCCCAGAATCTTGCCTGAAGCCTGCTTCTGCCTTAACCTACTTCCTCATTATGCCCTAATGTCAGATTCCTGCTTGGGCCCGTGTCCCTGGTCAATATCAGACTCCTGCCAGGCAGCATGGTACCCCAGTAAGGCTCTCCACATTTGTTTTTTGTTTTGTTTTGAGACCCAGCTTCTCTGTGTCTCCCTGGCTGTCCTGGAACTCACTCTTTAGATCAGGCTACCTCAAACTCAGAGAACAGCCTGCCTCTGCCTCCCGAGTTCTTAAAGTCTGTACTACTACTACCCAGCCTGACAAGATTTTAAGACTGTGAAGTCTCCTCTGGAAAGGCAACTGTTCCCCATATCCCCTGCCCCAGACCCATCCCATCCCCCACCCCCAGCTGGGAACCTTTGCTTCTTCAAGCATGGTATTCCTGGGGAAATTCCTATGTCTTTGTTTCAGTTGTCTGATAGAGGGGGAGAACACTGTTCCTGCCAGGTCTGTCACACCAATGCTGCCACCTCCTGCTACCAGAAGACAGCCTGGGCTATTCCTTTGCAAGAGTTGTAGTGAGTGCTTCTGAGGGAAACCAATAGTACTAGAAAATGTAACTTCCCATCCCTGCACAGCTGGTTGCTCTCAATGAGCCTACCTTGGGGTTGTAAGGGTTAAGTGAGACAATGTAGCTGGAGATGGGTACCCAGAGAGTCTGAAGGAATGATGTACCTAGAAGAGAAGGAGAGAGGGATACAGTGGCCCCCATGTGGCCAGGAATGACCAAAGCCATCAGGCTGGGGACTGGCCTTCTCCAAGTTTTGGCACCATCTTCTAGGTTATTTAGTAAGACTCCCCAAAACCAAGGGTGCCCCAACATCCCACACCTCGGAAGGCAACACCCAAATCACTCTGAGAAATGGTCTCGATACAATAACATGAGGATTTTTTTATTCCAGAATTCTGGGTTCCACAGCTATACACCGCACAGGGCTAGAGGACTATGGACCACGAGTGCCAAATTGCGACAGCCTTTATAAGTTTACGGAAAAGCCCATGAATCACAAACCAATCATTTCTTAGCATGGAGAGCCCTTAAAATGTGAGCCAATTGATTTGTACCACTCCATAGTTTTTAGGCCAATCAGTTTAAATTATTGGAGCCCACGCTCAGTGGACCAATTAGTTTCCTATTTTCTTGAATGTCTATAGCTGCATGAACTCCTGCATAGGGGTAATGGCATAAGCAGTTTACAGAAGCAAGATAAGCTTAGCCTATTTCCAGTTACCTTGTGGGGCCAGGATCACCTATTCAAGGCCTTTCTGCTAGGTCTAAACAAAGGGCAGGCTCTGGAATGTGACCTTTTACCTAGTTTCTAACAAAGCGAGATAGCATTTTAAACTGCTGACTTCTTGGGGTCATTAGATTAGGCTCTATTATTTTCTATCCTTTCACTCCCCACTTCTTCTCTTGTTAATAGTTCTAATCTTAGAACTATAGAGCTAAATCTCTGACTCTATATATTCTGGATTGTCCTGCCCTAAATCTCTGATATTGTTGGCGTAGCATAAGAATCTGCACAGCAATTATTCGTTCCCTAATAAAAACTATTAACCGGTTAATCACACAGGTTCCAATTGTAAGCAAAAGGAGTAAAATTACAAAGGGTCTCATCAAAGCAGAAAGCAGGGTGGATAAAGGGTACAAGATAAGGGCCTTTCCACCAAGTCTCAAGGTATTCTGTGCAGTGGCGTCTAACGTAGACCGAACCTCCAACTTGGAAATGACTTGCAAGTCTCTTTCTCCTGAGTAGGCTTTCCATGCTCGCTGCCTCACCCACTCGATGGCCTTGAGCCTAGAGAACAAAAGCCTGAAGCAAAAAGGGTAGGAGAGCTATTTAATTATTAACACCAGTCTCTGTGGTCAATTTGGTAAGGGTTTCTTTCATCAGGGTTCCAGCAACAGTTCCTGAAGCCTTCTTATACAGATCCAGTCACCTATCTGGAAGCATTGAGGTGTCTCTGGCATGCCTGGAGCATTTAAGGCAAATCTCATATTGTGGGACACCTCCTGGGAGGGCCCAGTGGACACCAAAGGAGTTGGGGTATCAAAGAGGACCTCGAGGGGGGGGGTCAGGTTAAAATGGTAGGGGCTCTTCAGAAACAAGGGGAGAGGCACCACCCAGCCTGAGCCAGTCTCCAAGGTCAATTTAGTTAAGGTCTTTCATAGCGTTTTGTTTATTCTCTCTACCTGCCTTGAGCCCTGGGGACAGTACATCCAATAATGTTTCCAATTAGTCCCCAATATCTCTGTCAATTTCTGACTTACCTTAGAAACAAAAACAGAACCATTATCTGATCCAATTACCTTGGGCACTCTGAAACTCGGGAAATTTTCTTCTAACCTTGGCAGCTGTTTCCTGCTTCAACCGATCTAGAGAAAAGTATCTATGAATGCTGGAAGATATTTTATAACCATATTCTCCTGCCTTAGTTTTTATAAAACCTCTTAATATATTCTAGACTGTTCTCTTCTAGGTCTTTTACCCTGTTTAATCTTTACTGCATAAGCATTTACTTGCTGGCATATCTTACACTGTTCTACTATCTCTCTAGCCTAAAACCTGAGTCATAAATACATACATTTGGTCTCTTAACTGCCAGGACTAAGTTTTTTTTTTTTTTAATCCCCTAAATGAGTCCTTCTGTACATTTGGCCTAGTGAGTCTTTGGCTTACTTTCCCGGGAGTACAGTTCTCCCTTCTTGTGTTCACCCTCTCTTGGTAAAAGTTGGTAGGGTGGCCAGTAATCTCAGTCCTTTTTTAAGTGAGGCTGTTCCTTAATTTTGTCCCATTTCCCAATGGGTGTCTCTTACAGGCCCATAATCAGTATAGGCTCCTGCATATCCATTCCTGGAGCCACTTGCTCTGCCTGGTTATTGCCCATTGAGTCTTTTCCCTTTGGACATCCTGGGCAGTGAATACTCACAGTGGTTGACTTCATTAGGACATCTAAGAGGTCCAATATTTCCTGTTGGTTTCCTCTGATGTGAGCTGTCCTCTTGGCATATATCCCTGTTGACATGGGCTGTGTCAAAGGCATACCTGTTATCCGTGTGGATGTTGATTTTCTTGCTGGTTCCAAGTTTCAAGGTCTTGGTGAGGGCAACAAGCTCCACTTTCTGTGTTGACATGCCAGGGGGTAAAGATTCTTCTACCCAGATGACATTTGTGCCGTCCACCATAGCAGCACCTGTTTCCATCATGGAGAAAACTGCTCCTGTCTGTAGCAACTTTCAGCAGGGGTCAATCTCTCCTTTTGGGCCAGTTAGCTACAGCCCGTTGCACAGGAAGCATATCTGCCCCCCTCCCCATTTTGGAGAGTATGTCTTACTCCAACAGAGAGTAGGAACAGTCTGGGGTGACCCTAAATGAATGGGCTTCCCATCCCATCCCTAGGTCCGCTGTTCTTCGGGTAGTCCATGAATACATTTTGGTGCCAGGGGCTCCTTGGATCCAAGATCTTTTCTTGGAAAGAGCACCATTGGCTTGGAAGACTGAGTGTTGAGCCCCTGTGTCCACCAAGAACTGAATGGGTTTCTCCTTACTCCCATAGTTATCCTGGGTTGGGGGAGGTGGTCAGAAAACCCATCTCCCCTAGTTGCTATCTTCACCCAGGGCTAACACCTGGGTTTGCCATTTGGGGGCACTTTCCCAAGACCTGGGAATTCCTGCTCCTGGCTTCTATTTCTTAGGGCACACTCTGGCTCAGTGGCCTCTTTCCTTGCAGTATGCACACTGGTCCTTTTCTGTCTCCCTTTTCTGCTTTTTCTAACTATTATATCCAGGATTCTCTGTAGCTTCCTTCCTTCTCTGTCATTTTCTTTCTTTTTCTCCATTTCTTTTCCTCCTCTGTCTCCCTGTGTCAGCAAACTGTACTAAATCTCTCTATAGACTTTCTCAATAACCTATACTACTAAATCCTTCTACAGACCTTCTCAGCAACCTGCACCAAATCCCTCTAGCCTCTGCAGCTTTTTTCTTGATATCTCTACTAGCCCTGTCTATAAGAGCCATTATCATAGTAGCTTTATATCCTGAGCCCCTGGATTCATAGCATGTATATTGGCAGAATGCCTCTATGAGCTAGCTGCTCTAGAAAAGCTGCAGCTGACTCATCTGGTCCCTGCTTAACCTTACATACCTTGGTCAAATTCTGGCCTGCCATGCCCTCGAGACCTGTCAGTGGAGTCTGGTGTTGGTGTGTCAGATGCCTCTTACCTTTTGTCTGAAGGGGTAATCTTCTTGGCTTCCTGTATTACAAATAAAACAGTCTCAAAGAGATTAATTAGTCTCTTGGGAAATATACCCTTAGTGAGAGAGCTACCATGGTATCAGGATAGGTGGTCTCAGGTCCTCTCCTGCTCCATTCTGTGGTCCTCTCTAAATATCAATTGAGCAAAATTATTACCATTTTGTAAATTATAAACTATAAGATAGACATAACATCTAGTTTATCATCCCTGTCAATTAAACAGGACCCTTTCATCTGTATTATCTTAAAAGACTGTCAGAATTAACACTTAAGAATTAACATTGTAAGAATTGACTCATGTCCTGGCTTTAAATTTTATGTCACCTGAAAATCATTTATTTAAATCTATATGAGCTTTCTCAGGATTAAACAGCTTGGGCTCTATGTGAGTCTAACAGTCTTCAATACCATCAGAAATCTAAGAGTGACCAATATTAACTAAATATATATATATATATATATATATATATATATAGCTTAACACAACTTTTAAGACTTAAATATCAAATTCCATGGATTTTTGACATTTTTTGAAAACCAACTATCTATGTAAAGTAATGTGGACTGTTGTCAAACTATCTTCAGCTATTTCTGATTAAAACCTAGAAAACACCCTAACAATAAACTCAGAGCCTTATATTTCTATTTAGCCCTAAACTCATAGGTTTAAAGATCTCAGATCGGTAAAAATAACAAAGAACTGGGTGTAAATCCTATACTTTTAAATTTAGCATTTATACCAATGAAAACCTTGATTTTTCTATCAAAATAAACCCTGTATCAAATAAGAACTTATGCCTTGAACTTAATACCAATTATAAAGATTTTTATCAAATGAAATTAATTTTATTTTCTCCCCGTTTTAAATCTGACCATTTCTATATTCTCTAGAAAGACCGTTTCTTCAGTCTCAACATGGATGTTGAGATATGAAGGGGAGTGGCATTTTCTGTAATGTAACTCTCAAAACAAGATTTTAGTATCACAAAGACAGATTTTTCATTTGCTATTTTAGAATCTAGTCTTCTGGAGGTCTCTCTTATTTTGACCTCTCTCCCAGAGGAACAATATAACCACAAAGTTTAACATCACATCGATCATAATAATTTAAACAACTTATAATAAAAGAAATAAACCATCTGTACCAATTTAAACCCAAAATTCTCGCACGTGCCACTTTGAGCGTCTTGTTAAGACTTGTTTTCCTTTTCAGGGGGGGCGTCAGAGCCCAAGTATTTTGTCTCTCCTTTTGTTCTAAGTAGGCGCCCTTGAGTCATGTGACCTGATTTTGGCGCCACAGAAGGAGTTGCTTTTCAGTCAAAGTCAAAATAATATTGTCTGTCTAAGTTCAAGAACACAAAACACGATACAAAATAACACCACATAGACAGCCTGACCCTGCCACAGTCAGGCCTCTAGATTCAAGAACACAGAGCAAGGAAAATCACACAATTTGTCCCTAGAGGGGCCCAGTAAACTGCAGGGACCAGAAGCAAAACAAAATGGCTCCCGCCCTTACTGACTCGCTGTTTACAGATGGAGAGCCTTATTCAGCTCTCTCCCAGGTCTAAAGCTTCCTCTAGACCCTCACAGTCTCGACTCTAGCAGCCGCCAGTCGAACGCACCACACCAGAAGCTTGCAAGAAAAACCGTTTGGTTTTCGATTTTTGATAGACAGGGTGTCTCTGTGTAGCCCTGGCTGCCCTAAAACTTGCGTTGGAGACCAGGCTGGCCTGGAACTCATAGAGATCTGCCTGCCCCTACCTTCACAGTACTGAGAATAAAGGCATGCACCACCCCACCCCCACCCCCACCCCGCGGATTTCATTGTTTTGAGATACAGTGTCCTAGAAGGAGGCTGGCCTTGAGTACCTCTTAATCCTCCTCCCTCTACCTCCCAGGTGTTTGCATTTCAGGAAGACATCCATCATTAAGTTCTGTAGTGCTGGAATGAAAACCTAGATTTTTTCATTTACCTGGTGTGTGTGTGTGTGTGATTCACTCAAAAATTGCACCCAGGACTGAGGAATTCTGGTGACTGTTTTTTTTGTTTGTTTGTTTGTTTGTTTTGGGTTTTTTTTCGTTTATTTGTTTTTTGTTTTGTTTTGTTTTGTTTTGTTTTTTTGTTTTGTTTTTGCTTTTTTCGAGACAGGCTTTCTGTGTGTAGCCCTGGCTGTCCTGGAACTCACACTGTAGACCAGGCTGTTCTTCAACTCAGAAATCCACCTGCCTCTCTGCCTCTCAAGTGCTGGGATTAAAGGCGTGTGCCACCACTGCTCGGCTACACTGTTTTATTTCTGTGTTGGCTTGGTTTTGGATTTTTCATAGCCATGGTTTCTCTGTGTGGCCTTGGCTGTCCCAGAACTTGTGCTGAAGACCAGGCACAAGTTAATTTTAAAAAGGGGGGCAGGGAGAGCTCACCTAGGCTCTGGAGCTGGCCCCGCCTAATAGGATCCACCCCTTCCTGTATGTAAAAAAAAAAAAAAAAAAAAAAAGGTATATAAAGCCTTGATGGCCGCACTGGCAGCCAGAAGCCTCAGGACTCTCGCTGGGTACAGAAGAGGCAGAGTGGGAGTCAGAGCTCGGATTGCACCTGCGGCCAGAGCCACAGGAAGAGCAGTGGAAGGCGAAAGCAACAGGAGTGCCAGCTTGAACAGGAGCAGCGCAACCCGGGCGGTCAGATTCGGAAGGAGACTGGTTGCAGAAGTCTAGGAGGCGAAGCCAGAGCAGCGTTCGGACACCTCGGTGGCACTCAAAGGACCGGTCCTCACACTCTGACTGGGGAGAGACATAAGGCTCCCGGGCCTAGAAGGGTTCCAGGCGCTCTCGGTCCCCAGAGTCATCAGAATCTAGCTGGGACTCCCCAAGACGCTCCTGGAGTTCCAGAGGAAGCAGCCATGGCCCCGAGGCAGCAGCACAGCCTGCAGGAACGACTGTGGCTTCCTGAGGAGCACAAGCTGCAAAAAGAGCTGCTCAAGGCCCTGGAGACACCCGAGGAGAAGCGCGCACGAAGACTGGCCAAGAAGGAAGCTAAGGAGCTCAAGAAGAGCCAGAGGATGGGCTGGGGCGAGGATCACGTGGGCTACAGCAACAGCGACAACCCCTTTGGAGACAACAACCTGCTGGGCACCTTCATCTGGAAGCAGGCCTTGGAGAAGAAAGGCATCAGCCACCTGGCCGACCAGGAGCTGAAGGAGCACAGCCAGAGGATCCGGGAGGAGAACCGGCTGGAGCTGCACAAGGTCAAAAGGCTACGGCTAGAGCGGGAACGCGAGCGAGCCAGGCGGGAGCAGGAGCTGGAGTTGCTGCAGCGGGAGAAGGAGGCAGAGCACCTTCAGACCTGGGAGGAGCAGGAGCACAGCTTCTGCTTGCAGCAGGCCAAGCTTCGCTCCCAGATCCGAATCCGAGCGGGGCGGCCCAAGCCCATCGACCTGCTGACCAGGTACATCAGTGCAGAGGAGGACTCGGACCTGGACGTGGGGATGCACGAACCCTGCACCTACCTCAACGGCCTCACGGTGGCAGACTTGGAGGACCTGCTAGAAGACATCCAGGTGTCCATGGACCTGGAGCAGGGCAAGAACGTGGACTTCTGGCGGGACATGACCACCATCACAGAGGATGAGATCGCCAAGCTCCGCAAGCTGGAGGCCTCTGGCCAGGGCCCAGGCGAGCGCCGCCGGGAGACAGTCCACGCAGCGGTCAGCTCCGACGTGCAGGCGGTGTTCAAGGGAAAGACCTACAGCCAGCTGCGGGCCATCTTCCAGGCCATCGAGCGCAAGGTCCGTGCCGGCGGCCCCGGCCTCGACACGGGCTACTGGGAGAGCCTGCTGCAGCCCTTGTGTGCACGCATGGCCAGGGCCAGGCTCCGTGAGCGCCATCGAGATGTTCTTAGACGGAAGCTGTGCCGGCTGAAGCAGGAGCAGGGCGTGGAGAGCGAGCCCCTGTTCCCAGTCCTCAAGCCAGAGCCCAAGGCCACCCCCAGCCCCGAACCTGAAGAGCGGGCCCCCAGCCCCGGGGCTTCAGTGACCCCAGCACCGGGGGAGGCAGATGGCGAGGCCGTGGCGCTGGAGGAGGAGCTGATCCAGCAGAGTCTGGCCGACTTTGATGCTGGCCGCTACAGCCCGCAGCTGCTCAAGGCGCATGAGCTGCCGGCGGGCGCGCAGGTGCTGGAGCCGCAGGAGGACCTGCAGCGCCTGCAGCAGTCCCGCCAGCAGCTTCGGGCCCCAGGGGACGCGAGCGAGAACTCAGAGGACACCTTCCTCCAGCGCGCCAGGGAGGGCATGGGGCGGGACGAGGCGCACTTCAGCCTGGAGGTGCCACTGCCTGGCCGCGCCTACCTGTGGTCCGACAAGTTCAGGCCGCGCAAGCCGCGCTTTTTCAACCGCGTGCACACGGGCTTCGAGTGGAACAAGTACAACCAGACGCACTACGACTCGGACAACCCTCCGCCCAAGATCGTGCAGGGCTACAGATTCAACATCTTCTACCCGGACCTCATCGCGAAGCGCGCCACGCCCGAGTACTTCCTGGAGGCCTGCGAGGACAACCCGGACTTTGCCATCCTGCGCTTCCACGCGGGCCCGCCCTACGAGGACATCGCCTTCAAGATCGTCAGCCGCGAGTGGGACTACTCACACCGCCACGGCTTCCGCTGCCAGTTCGCCAACGCAATCTTCCAGCTCTGGTTCCAGTTCAAGCGCTACCGCTACCGCCGGTGACGCCTGTGGGCTGCGGTCCCTGCCACCCACACCGGGCCCTGCACAGCTCCCGGGTGCCAAGGCCCAGAGGACCAGGAGGCCGCCTTCCGAAGCCCTGGGGATCCGTGGACTGTAGATTGCTGACTGCGCGCAGGCGAGGGCAGGAGAAAAAGGAGGCTAGAGCCTGTGATTGGGCATTGTGAAGGGAAGGTTGGCTGAGAGGTTTAGAGGCGGGACAGAGGGAGAAGAAGATGGAGATGGAGATGGAGAGAAGATGGAACCTGTGGGATCTAGGAACCTGTGGGATCTAAAGACGAACCAGAACCAGGATGTCCTGGGAACAATAGGAATTTGGGATTTCGTAGATGATTAAATCATGTAGGGTTGGCTTGCCTCGTCTAGGTGTGCAGCTTGTGTCAATATCAATTAAGTTTTAAGGTCTTTGTGTGGGTGTTTTGTGGGTTGAGGATTTATTGTAATAAATCTGACTGATAAATTACAAGCCTCTGGAGTTTTCTTTAGACCGGTCTGGGGTGTGGGGAGGGATTCGACCCCGCTACAGCATCACACTAAGGGCAGGGAACGATGTCTGGGAAGGCCAGAGTTACCTCCTTCCCCCAGGTAACCGCTGGAAATCGGGTGGGCCACCACTTGGGGAAAGCCATGGAGGCAGGAGGACCACCGCGGTCGAGAGTAGGCAGGGATAGCCGGGTTTGGGTTTTAATAATCACACATTACAGAGGACCACCTCTGGGCTTCAGTTTCCAGCTCTGTGAGGGTCACAGCCCTGCTGGCCCATCCCTGCCTGCCTGCCTGTCTTTCAAGGACTTGGAACTGTTCTTGGGCTGATTGAGGTGGCAGAAATATCTTGTTTCCATGGACTTGCTCAACCACCCCATGTGGTTTTGATACATTAAATAAAAAGCTTAAGCTAAAAAAAAAAATAATACAGTCTTGGGGCTGGACAGATGGCTGTTAAAAACACTGACTGGTCTTCCAGACGTCCTAAGTTCAATTCCCAGCACCCAAAAAGTGGCTCACAACCCTCTACTCGTGTGTCTGAAGACAGTAACAGTGTACTCACATTTAAAAACAAAAATCTGTTTTGAAAAATCCAGTCTCTTTTAAAATCCAATTTCTCTTTGAAACTCCAATTCTCATTTTTTGCAAAGTTTAAACACTTGCCTGGCCGGGGTAATGCATGCCAGCAAAGTCTGCACTGGCAAGAAAGAGGCAGTCGGTTCACTACATTCAAGGTCAGCCTTGCCTCCAGACTGAGTTCTAACAGAGCCAGGGAGTGGTGGTGGTAGTATGTGGGGGTGGGGTGGGGTGGGGGATGGGGGGTGAGGAGAGAGGTGGTTAAGTTCCTGAGGAGTGGGATCCTATAAAATCAAAGCAAGTATATGGTGTCTTAAAACCATCTAGCCGGGCAGTGGTGGCACACGCCTGTAATCCCAGCACTTGGGAGGCAGATGCAGGCAGATTTCTGAGTTTGAGGCCAGCCTAGTCTACAGAGTGAGTTCCAGGACAGCCAGGGCTACTCAGAGAAACCTTGTCTCAAAAAGACAAAGAAAATAAATAACATTTATAATGAGAACTGATGCTTTGTTTGTTTGTTTGTTTGTTTGTTTAACCAAGCCCACTCAGTCAGTCAACAGGTTCTCCAGTGCAGGAGTGAGGATTGAAAAGAAAGAGACAATTAGACAAAACTGCAGTATGACCTCAGTCAATTCTGAGACTGAAGGGCGAGTTTAATAATTCCAAATCCATTTTTATACCATTTAATTACCTGTAGGAATTAAGGTCAATAGTAGTACAATAAGGAATAAGCAAGACAGTAAACACAAAATTGTCAATGCAGTAAGCAAAGTCCCACATCATTTCAGTGACAGTTGTTTCCAAGGGTGTGTAAGGATGACCAAAACACCTGAGCCTACTTCCTTGTCCAAGCCCAGAATCTTGCCTGAAGCCTGCTTCTGCCTTAACCTACTTCCTCATTATGCCCTAATGTCAGATTCCTGCTTGGGCCCGTGTCCCTGGTCAATATCAGACTCCTGCCAGGCAGCATGGTACCCCAGTAAGGCTCTCCACATTTGTTTTTTGTTTTGTTTTGAGACCCAGCTTCTCTGTGTCTCCCTGGCTGTCCTGGAACTCACTCTTTAGATCAGGCTACCTCAAACTCAGAGAACAGCCTGCCTCTGCCTCCCGAGTTCTTAAAGTCTGTACTACTACTACCCAGCCTGACAAGATTTTAAGACTGTGAAGTCTCCTCTGGAAAGGCAACTGTTCCCCATATCCCCTGCCCCAGACCCATCCCATCCCCCACCCCCAGCTGGGAACCTTTGCTTCTTCAAGCATGGTATTCCTGGGGAAATTCCTATGTCTTTGTTTCAGTTGTCTGATAGAGGGGGAGAACACTGTTCCTGCCAGGTCTGTCACACCAATGCTGCCACCTCCTGCTACCAGAAGACAGCCTGGGCTATTCCTTTGCAAGAGTTGTAGTGAGTGCTTCTGAGGGAAACCAATAGTACTAGAAAATGTAACTTCCCATCCCTGCACAGCTGGTTGCTCTCAATGAGCCTACCTTGGGGTTGTAAGGGTTAAGTGAGACAATGTAGCTGGAGATGGGTACCCAGAGAGTCTGAAGGAATGATGTACCTAGAAGAGAAGGAGAGAGGGATACAGTGGCCCCCATGTGGCCAGGAATGACCAAAGCCATCAGGCTGGGGACTGGCCTTCTCCAAGTTTTGGCACCATCTTCTAGGTTATTTAGTAAGACTCCCCAAAACCAAGGGTGCCCCAACATCCCACACCTCGGAAGGCAACACCCAAATCACTCTGAGAAATGGTCTCGATACAATAACATGAGGATTTTTTTATTCCAGAATTCTGGGTTCCACAGCTATACACCGCACAGGGCTAGAGGACTATGGACCACGAGTGCCAAATTGCGACAGCCTTTATAAGTTTACGGAAAAGCCCATGAATCACAAACCAATCATTTCTTAGCATGGAGAGCCCTTAAAATGTGAGCCAATTGATTTGTACCACTCCATAGTTTTTAGGCCAATCAGTTTAAATTATTGGAGCCCACGCTCAGTGGACCAATTAGTTTCCTATTTTCTTGAATGTCTATAGCTGCATGAACTCCTGCATAGGGGTAATGGCATAAGCAGTTTACAGAAGCAAGATAAGCTTAGCCCATTTCCAGTTACCTTGTGGGGCCAGGATCACCTATTCAAGGCCTTTCTGCTAGGTCTAAACAAAGGGCAGGCTCTGGAATGTGACCTTTTACCTAGTTTCTAACAAAGCGAGATAGCATTTTAAACTGCTGACTTCTTGGGGTCATTAGATTAGGCTCTATTATTTTCTATCCTTTCACTCCCCACTTCTTCTCTTGTTAATAGTTCTAATCTTAGAACTATAGAGCTAAATCTCTGACTCTATATATTCTGGATTGTCCTGCCCTAAATCTCTGATATTGTTGGCGTAGCATAAGAATCTGCACAGCAATTATTCGTTCCCTAATAAAAACTATTAACCGGTTAATCACACAGGTTCCAATTGTAAGCAAAAGGAGTAAAATTACAAAGGGTCTCATCAAAGCAGAAAGCAGGGTGGATAAAGGGTACAAGATAAGGGCCTTTCCACCAAGTCTCAAGGTATTCTGTGCAGTGGCGTCTAACGTAGACCGAACCTCCAACTTGGAAATGACTTGCAAGTCTCTTTCTCCCGAGTAGGCCTTCCATGGTCGCTGCCTCACCCACTCGATGGCCTTGAGCCTAGAGAACAAAAGCCTGAAGCAAAAAGGGTAGGAGAGCTATTTAATTATTAACACCAGTCTCTGTGGTCAATTTGGTAAGGGTTTCTTTCATCAGGGTTCCAGCAACAGTTCCTGAAGCCTTCTTATACAGATCCAGTCACCTATCTGGAAGCATTGAGGTGTCTCTGGCATGCCTGGAGCATTTAAGGCAAATCTCATATTGTGGGACACCTCCTGGGAAGGCCCAGTGGACACCAAAGGAGTTGGGGTATCAAAGAGGACATCCAGGGGGGGGGTCAGGTTAAAATGGTAGGGGCTCTTCAGAAACAAGGGGAGAGGCACCACCCAGCCTGAGCCAGTCTCCAAGGTCAATTTAGTTAAGGTCTTTCATAGCGTTTTGTTTATTCTCTCTACCTGCCTTGAGCCCTGGGGACAGTACATCCAATAATGTTTCCAATTAGTCCCCAATATCTCTGTCAATTTCTGACTTACCTTAGAAACAAAAACAGAACCATTATCTGATCCAATTACCTTGGGCACTCTGAAACTCGGGAAATTTTCTTCTAACCTTGGCAGCTGTTTCCTGCTTCAACCGATCTAGAGAAAAGTATCTATGAATGCTGGAAGATATTTTATAACCATATTCTCCTGCCTTAGTTTTTATAAAACCTCTTAATATATTCTAGACTGTTCTCTTCTAGGTCTTTTACCCTGTTTAATCTTTACTGCATAAGCATTTACTTGCTGGCATATCTTACACTGTTCTACTATCTCTCTAGCCTAAAACCTGAGTCATAAATACATACATTTGGTCTCTTAACTGCCAGGACAAAGTTTTTTTTTTTTTTTTTAATCCCTTAAATGAGTCCTTCTGTACATTTGGCCTAGTGAGTCTTTGGCTTACTTTCCCGGGAGTACAGTTCTCCCTTCTTGTGTTCACCCTCTCTTGGTAATAGTTGGTAGGGTGGCCAGTAATCTCAGTCCTTTTTTAAGTGAGGCTGTTCCTTAATTTTGTCCCATTTCCCAATGGGTGTCTCTTACAGGCCCATAATCAGTATAGGCTCCTGCATATCCATTCCTGGAGCCACTTGCTCTGCCTGGTTATTGCCCATTGAGTCTTTTCCCTTTGGACATCCTGGGCAGTGAATACTCACAGTGGTTGACTTCATTAGGACATCTAAGAGGTCCAATATTTCCTGTTGGTTTCCTCTGATGTGAGCTGTCCTCTTGGCATATATCCCTGTTGACATGGGCTGTGTCAAAGGCATACCTGTTATCCGTGTGGATGTTGATTTTCTTGCTGGTTCCAAGTTTCAAGGTCTTGGTGAGGGCAACAAGCTCCACTTTCTGTGTTGACATGCCAGGGGGTAAAGATTCTTCTACCCAGATGACATTTGTGCCGTCCACCATAGCAGCACCTGTTTCCATCATGGAGAAAACTGCTCCTGTCTGTAGCAACTTTCAGCGGGGGTCAATCTCTCCTTTTGGGCCAGTTAGCTACAGCCCGTTGCACAGGAAGCATATCTGCCCCCCTCCCCATTTTGGAGAGTATGTCTTACTCCAACAGAGAGTAGGAACAGTCTGGGGTGACCCTAAATGAATGGGCTATCCATCCCATCCCTAGGTCCGCAGTTCTTCGGGTAGTCCATGAATACATTTTGGTGCCAGGGGCTCCTTGGATCCAAGATCTTTTCTTGGAAAGAGCACCATTGGCTTGGAAGACTGAGTGTTGAGCCCCTGTGTCCACCAAGAACTGAATGGGTTTCTCCTTACTCCCACAGTTATCTTGGGTTGGGGGAGGTGGTCAGAAAACCCATCTCCCCTAGTTGCTACCTTCACCCAGGGCTAACACCTGGGTTTGCCATTTGGGGGCACTTTCCCAAGACCTGGGAATTCCTGCTCCTGGCTTCTATTTCTTAGGGCACACTCTGGCTCAGTGGCCTCTTTCCTTACAGTATGCACACTGGTCCTTTTCTGTCTCCCTTTTCTGCTTTTTCTAACTATTATATCCAGGATTCTCTGTAGCTTCCTTCCTTCTCTGTCATTTTCTTTCTTTTTCTCCATTTCTTTTCCTCCTCTGTCTCCCTGTGTCAGCAAACTGTACTAAATCTCTCTATAGACTTTCTCAATAACCTATACTACTAAATCCTTCTACAGACCTTCTCAGCAACCTGCACCAAATCCCTCTAGCCTCTGCAGCTTTTTTCTTGATATCTCTACTAGCCCTGTCTATAAGAGCCATTATCATAGTAGCTTTATATCCTGAGCCCCTGGATTCATAGCATGTATATTGGCAGAATGCCTCTATGAGCTAGCTGCTCTAGAAAAGCTGCAGCTGACTCATCTGGTCCCTGCTTAACCTTACATACCTTGGTCAAATTCTGGCCTGCCATGCCCTCGAGACCTGTCAGTGGAGTCTGGTGTTGGTGTGTCAGATGCCTCTTACCTTTTGTCTGAAGGGGTAATCTTTTTGGCTTCCTGTATTACAAATAAAACAGTCTCAAAGAGATTAATTAGTCTCTTGGGAAATATACCCTTAGTGAGAGAGCTACCATGGTATCAGGATAGGTGGTCTCAGGTCCTCTCCTGCTCCATTCTGTGGTCTTCTCTAAATATCAATTGAGCATAATTATTACCATTTTGTAAATTATAAACTATAAGATAGACATAACATCTAGTTTATCATCCCTGTCAATTAAACAGGACCCTTTCATCTGTATTATCTTAAAAGACTGTCAGAATTAACACTTAAGAATTAACATTGTAAGAATTGACTCATGTCCTGGCTTTAAATTTTATGTCACCTGAAAATCATTTATTTAAATCTATATGAGCTTTCTCAGGATTAAACAGCTTGGGCTCTATGTGAGTCTAACAGTCTTCAATACCATCAGAAATCTAAGAGTGACCAATATTAACTAAATATATATATATATATATATATATATATATATATATATATATATATATATATATATATATAGCTTAACACAACTTTTAAGACTTAAATATCAAATTCCATGGATTTTTGACATTTTTTGAAAACCAACTATCTATGTAAAGTAATGTGGACTGTTGTCAAACTATCTTCAGCTATTTCTGATTAAAACCTAGAAAACAACCTAACAATAAACTCAGAGCCTTATATTTCTATTTAGCCCTAAACTCATAGGTTTAAAGATCTCAGATCGGTAAAAATAACAAAGAACTGGGTGTACATCCTATACTTTTAAATTTAGCATTTATACCAATGAAAACCTTGATTTTTCTATCAAAATAAACCCTGTATCAAATAAGAACTTATGCCTTGAACTTAATACCAATTATAAAGATTTTTATCAAATGAAATTAATTTTATTTTCTCCCCGTTTTAAATCTGACCATTTCTATATTCTCTAGAAAGACCGTTTCTTCAGTCTCAACATGGATGTTGAGATATGAAGGGGAGTGGCATTTTCTGTAATGTAACTCTCAAAACAAGATTTTAGTATCACAAAGACAGATTTTTCATTTGCTATTTTAGAATCTAGTCTTCTGGAGGTCTCTCTTATTTTGACCTCTCTCCCAGAGGAACAATATAACCACAAAGTTTAACATCACATCGATCATAATAATTTAAACAACTTATAATAAAAGAAATAAACCATCTGTACCAATTTAAACCCAAAATTCTCGCACGTGCCACTTTGAGCGTCTTGTTAAGACTTGTTTTCCTTTTCAGGGGGGGCGTCAGAGCCCAAGTATTTTGTCTCTCCTTTTGTTCTAAGTAGGCGCCCTTGAGTCATGTGACCTGATTTTGGCGCCACAGAAGGAGTTGCTTTTCAGTCAAAGTCAAAATAATATTGTCTGTCTAAGTTCAAGAACACAAAACACGATACAAAATAACACCACATAGACAGCCTGACCCTGCCACAGTCAGGCCTCTAGATTCAAGAACACAGAGCAAGGAAAATCACACAATTTGTCCCTAGAGGGGCCCAGTAAACTGCAGGGACCAGAAGCAAAACAAAATGGCTCCCGCCCTTACTGACTCGCTGTTTACAGATGGAGAGCCTTATTCAGCTCTCTCCCAGGTCTAAAGCTTCCTCTAGACCCTCACAGTCTCGACTCTAGCAGCCGCCAGTCGAACGCACCACACCAGAAGCTTGCAAGAAAAACCGTTTGGTTTTCGATTTTTGATAGACAGGGTGTCTCTGTGTAGCCCTGGCTGCCCTAAAACTTGCGTTGGAGACCAGGCTGGCCTGGAACTCATAGAGATCTGCCTGCCCCTACCTTCACAGTACTGAGAATAAAGGCATGCACCACCCCACCCCCACCCCCACCCCGCGGATTTCATTGTTTTGAGATACAGTGTCCTAGAAGGAGGCTGGCCTTGAGTACCTCTTAATCCTCCTCCCTCTACCTCCCAGGTGTTTGCATTTCAGGAAGACATCCATCATTAAGTTCTGTAGTGCTGGAATGAAAACCTAGATTTTTTCATTTACCTGGTGTGTGTGTGTGTGTGATTCACTCAAAAATTGCACCCAGGACTGAGGAATTCTGGTGACTGTTTTTTTTTTTTGTTTGTTTGTTTGTTTTGGGTTTTTTTCCGTTTATTTGTTTTTTGTTTTGTTTTGTTTTGTTTTGTTTTTTTGTTTTGTTTTTGCTTTTTTCGAGACAGGCTTTCTGTGTGTAGCCCTGGCTGTCCTGGAACTCACACTGTAGACCAGGCTGTTCTTCAACTCAGAAATCCACCTGCCTCTCTGCCTCTCAAGTGCTGGGATTAAAGGCGTGTGCCACCACTGCTCGGCTACACTGTTTTATTTCTGTGTTGGCTTGGTTTTGGATTTTTCATAGCCATGGTTTCTCTGTGTGGCCTTGGCTGTCCCAGAACTTGTGCTGAAGACCAGGCACAAGTTAATTTTAAAAAGGGGGGCAGGGAGAGCTCACCTAGGCTCTGGAGCTGGCCCCGCCTAATAGGATCCACCCCTTCCTGTATGTAAAAAAAAAAAAAAAAAAAAAAAAGGTATATAAAGCCTTGATGGCCGCACTGGCGGCCAGAAGCCTCAGGACTCTCGCTGGGTACAGAAGAGGCAGAGTGGGAGTCAGAGCTCGGATTGCACCTGCGGCCAGAGCCACAGGCAGAGCAGTGGAAGGCGAAAGCAACAGGAGTGCCAGCTTGAACAGGAGCAGCGCAACCCGGGCGGTCAGATTCGGAAGGAGACTGGTTGCAGAAGTCTAGGAGGCGAAGCCAGAGCAGCGTTCGGACACCTCGGTGGCACTCAAAGGACCGGTCCTCACACTCTGACTGGGGAGAGACATAAGGCTCCCGGGCCTAGAAGGGTTCCAGGCGCTCTCGGTCCCCAGAGTCATCAGAATCTAGCTGGGACTCCCCAAGACGCTCCTGGAGTTCCAGAGGAAGCAGCCATGGCCCCGAGGCAGCAGCACAGCCTGCAGGAACGACTGTGGCTTCCTGAGGAGCACAAGCTGCAAAAAGAGCTGCTCAAGGCCCTGGAGACACCCGAGGAGAAGCGCGCACGAAGACTGGCCAAGAAGGAAGCTAAGGAGCTCAAGAAGAGCCAGAGGATGGGCTGGGGCGAGGATCACGTGGGCTACAGCAACAGCAACAACCCCTTTGGAGACAACAACCTGCTGGGCACCTTCATCTGGAAGCAGGCCTTGGAGAAGAAAGGCATCAGCCACCTGGCCGACCAGGAGCTGAAGGAGCACAGCCAGAGGATCCGGGAGGAGAACCGGCTGGAGCTGCACAAGGTCAAAAGGCTACGGCTAGAGCGGGAACGCGAGCGAGCCAGGCGGGAGCAGGAGCTGGAGTTGCTGCAGCGGGAGAAGGAGGCAGAGCACCTTCAGACCTGGGAGGAGCAGGAGCACAGCTTCTGCTTGCAGCAGGCCAAGCTTCGCTCCCAGATCCGAATCCGAGCGGGGCGGCCCAAGCCCATCGACCTGCTGACCAGGTACATCAGTGCAGAGGAGGACTCGGACCTGGACGTGGGGATGCACGAACCCTGCACCTACCTCAACGGCCTCACGGTGGCAGACTTGGAGGACCTGCTAGAAGACATCCAGGTGTCCATGGACCTGGAGCAGGGCAAGAACGTGGACTTCTGGCGGGACATGACCACCATCACAGAGGATGAGATCGCCAAGCTCCGCAAGCTGGAGGCCTCTGGCCAGGGCCCAGGCGAGCGCCGCCGGGAGACAGTCCACGCAGCGGTCAGCTCCGACGTGCAGGCGGTGTTCAAGGGAAAGACCTACAGCCAGCTGCGGGCCATCTTCCAGGCCATCGAGCGCAAGGTCCGTGCCGGCGGCCCCGGCCTCGACACGGGCTACTGGGAGAGCCTGCTGCAGCCCTTGTGTGCACGCATGGCCAGGGCCAGGCTCCGTGAGCGCCATCGAGATGTTCTTAGACGGAAGCTGTGCCGGCTGAAGCAGGAGCAGGGCGTGGAGAGCGAGCCCCTGTTCCCAGTCCTCAAGCCAGAGCCCAAGGCCACCCCCAGCCCCGAACCTGAAGAGCGGGCCCCCAGCCCCGGGGCTTCAGTGACCCCAGCACCGGGGGAGGCAGATGGCGAGGCCGTGGCGCTGGAGGAGGAGCTGATCCAGCAGAGTCTGGCCGACTTTGATGCTGGCCGCTACAGCCCGCAGCTGCTCAAGGCGCATG